>NC_092641.1:892500-1194437 GCF_039555335.1 Amphiura filiformis | reverse complement strand
TCGATAAATATTAAATGGAGGTCAGGTCATGTCCATATATGCGAAAAATCCGGATAACAGAGCTTTACCGACCGTGTAACTCAAAAAGAATGTATAGAGCCCAATACGTAACAAAAAATTAGACCCACTCGAATTTTTTTCTTTCTTCAATAAATATTAACTGGAGGTCAGGTCATGTCCATGTATGCGAAAAAATCCGGATAAAAGAGCTTTTCCGACAGTGTAACGCATAAAGAATGTATAGAGCCCAATACGTAACAAAAAATTAGACCCACTCGAATTGTTTTCTTTGTTCGATAAATATTAACTGGAGGTCAGGTCATGTCCATATATGCGAAAAAAATCCGGATAAAAGAGCTTTATCGACCGTGTACCGCATAAAAAATGTAAAGAGCCCAATACGTAACAAAAAATTAGACCCACTCGGTTTTTTTTTTTTTTTCTTCGATAAATATTAACTGGAGGTCATGTCATGTCCATATATGCGAAAAAATCCGGATAAAGGAGCTTTACCGACAGTGTAACGCATAAAGAATGTATAGAGCCCAATACGTAACAAAAAATTAGACCCACTCGAATTGTTTTCTTTGTTCGATAAATATTAACTGGAGGTCAGGTCATGTCCATATATGCGAAAAAAATCCGGATAAAAGAGCTTTATCGACCGTGTACCGCATAAAGAATGTATAGAGCCCAATACGTAACAAAAAATTAGACCCACTCGATTTTTTTCTTTCTTCGATAAATATTAAATGGAGGTCAGGTCATGTCCATATATGCAAAAAAATCCGGATAAAAGAGCTTTTCCGACAGTGTAACCTCCAAAACGCATAAAAAATGTAAAGAGCCCAATACGTAACAAAAAGTTAGACCCACTCGAATTTTTTTTCTTTCTTCGATAAATATTAACTGGAGGTCAGGTCATGTCCATATACGCGAAAAAATCCGGATAAAAGAGCTTTTCCGACGGTGTAACCTCCAAGACGCATAAAAATTTTAAAGAGCCTAATACGTAACAAAAAATTAGACCCACTCGAATTTTTTTCTTTCTTCGATAAATATTAACTGGAGGTTAGGTCATGTCCATATATGCGAAAAAATCCGGATAAAAGAGCATTTCCGACGGTGTAACCTCCAAAACGCATAAAAATGTATAGAGCCCTGTACGTAACAAAAAATTAGAACCACTCGATTTTTTTTTCTTTCTTCGATAAATATTAACCGGAGGTCAAGTCATGTCCATATATGCGAAAAAATCCGGATAAAGGAAGCTTTTCCGACAGTGTAACCTCCAAAACGCATAACGTAACAAAAAATTAGACCCACTCGAGTTTTTTTTTTCTTCGATAAATATTAACTGGAGGTCATGTCATGTCCATATATGTGAAAAAATCCGGATAAAGGAGCTTTACCGACAGTGTAACGCATAAAGAATGTATAGAGCCCAATACGTAACAAAAAAATTAGACCCACTCGAATTGTTTTCTTTGTTCGATAAATATTAACTGGAGGTCAGGTCATGTCCATATATGCGAAAAAATCCGGATAAAAGAGCTTTATCGACCGTGTACCGCATAAAGAATGTATAGAGCCCAATACGTAACAAAAAATTAGACCCACTAGATTTTTTTTCTTTCTTCGATAAATATTAAATGGAGGTCAGGTCATGTCCATATATGCAAAAAAATCCGGATAAAAGAGCTTTTCCGACAGTGTAACCTCCAAAACGCATAAAAAAAATGTAAAGAGCCCAATACGTAACAAAAAGTTAGACCCACTCGAATTTTTTTCTTTCTTCGATAAATATTAACTGGAGGTCAGGTCATGTCCATATACGCGAAAAAATCCGGATAAAAGAGCTTTTCCGACGGTGTAACCTCCAAGACGCATAAAAATTTTAAAGAGCCTAATACGTAACAAAAAAATTAGACCCACTCGAATTTTTTTCTTTCTTCGATAAATATTAACTGGAGGTTAGGTCATGTCCATTATGCGAAAAAATCCGGATAAAAGAGCATTTCCGACGGTGTAACCTCCAAAACGCATAAAAATGTATAGAGCCCAGTACGTAACAAAAAATTAGAACCACTCGATTTTTTTTCTTTCTTCGATAAATATTAACCGGAGGTCAAGTCATGTCCATATATGCGAAAAAATCCGGATAAAGGAAGCTTTTCCGACAGTGTAACCTCCAAAACGCATAACGTAACAAAAAATTAGACCCACTCGATTGTTTTTCTTTCTTCGATAAATATTAACTGGACATCAGGTCATGTCCATATACGCGAAAAAATCCGGATAAAAGGGCTTTTCCGACAGTGTAATCTCCAAAACGCACAAAAAATGTATAGAGCCCAATACTTAACAAAAAATTAGACCCACTCGAATTTTTTTCTTTCTTCGATAAATATTAACCGGAGGTCAAGTCATGTCCATATATGAGAAAAAATCCGGATAAAAGAGCTTTTCCGACAGTGTAACCTCCAAAACACATAAAAAATGTAAAGAGCCCAATACGTAACAAAAAATTAGACCCACTCGAATTGTTTTCTTTCTTCGATAAATATTAACCGGAGGTCAAGTCATTTCCATATATGCGAAAAAATCCGGATAAAAGAGCTTTTCCGACAGTGTAACCTCCAAAACACATAAAAAATGTAAAGAGCCCAATACGTAACAAAAAAAAATTAGACCCACTCGAATTTTTTTTTTTCTTTGTTCGATAAATATTAACTGGAGGTCAGGTCATGTCCATATATGCGAAAAAATCCGGATAAAAGAGCTTTTCCGACAGTGTAACCTCCAAAACGCATAAAAAATGTAAAGAGCCCAATACGTAACAAAAAATTTAGACCCACTCGATTTTTTTTTTTTTTCTTCGATAAATATTAACTGGAGGTCATGTCATGTCCATATATGCGAAAAAATCCGGATAAAGGAGCTTTACCGACAGTGTAACGCATAAAGAATGTATAGAGCCCAATACGTAACAAAACATTAGACCCACTCGAATTGTTTTCTTTGTTCGATAAATATTAACTGGAGGTCAGGTCATGTCCATATATGCGAAAAAATCCGGATAAAAGAGCTTTACCGACCGTGTAACGCATAAAGAATGTATAGAGCCCAATACGTAACAAAAAATTAGACCCCTCGATTTTTTTTTCTTTCTTCGATAAATATTAACTGGAGGTCAGCTCATGTCCATATATGCGAAAAAATCCGGATAAAAGAGCTTTACTGACAATGTAACCGCCAAAACACATAAAAATGTATAGAGCCCAATACGTAACAAAAATTAGACCCACTCGAATTTTTTTTTCTTTCTTCGATAAATATTAACTGGAGGTCAGGTCATGTCCATATACGCGAAAAATCCGGATAAAAGAGCTTTTCCGACGGTGTAACCTCCAAGACGCATAAAAATTTTAAAGAGCCTAATACGTAACAAAAAATTAGACCCACTCGAATTTTTTTCTTTCTTCGATAAATATTAACTGGAGGTTAGGTCATGTCCATTATGCGAAAAAAATCCGGATAAAAGAGCATTTCCGACAGTGTAACCTCCAAAACGCATAAAAAATGTATAGAGCCCAGTACGTAACAAAAAATTAGAACCACTCGATTTTTTTCTTTCTTCGATAAATATTAACCGGAGGTCAAGTCATGTCCATATATGCGAAAAAAATCCGGATAAAGGAAGCTTTTCCGACAGTGTAACCTCCAAAACGCATAACGTAACAAAAAATTAGACCCACTCGATTGTTTTTCTTTCTTCGATAAATATTAACTGGAGATCAGGTCATGTCCATATACGCGAAAAAATCCGGATAAAAGGGCTTTTCCGACAGTGTAATCTCCAAAACGCACAAAAAATGTATAGAGCCCAATACTTAACAAAAAATTAGACCCACTCGAATTTTTTTCTTTCTTCGATAAATATTAACCGGAGGTCAAGTCATGTCCATATATGAGAAAAAATCCGGATAAAAGAGCTTTTCCGACAGTGTAACCTCCAAAACACATAAAAAATGTAAAGAGCCCAATATGTAACAAAAAATTAGACCCACTCGAATTGTTTTCTTTCTTCGATAAATATTAACCGGAGGTCAAGTCATTTCCATATATGCGAAAAAATCCGGATAAAAGAGCTTTTCCGACAGTGTAACCTCCAAAACACATAAAAATGTAAAGAGCCCAATACGTAACAAAAATTAGACCCACTCGAATTTTTTTCTTTCTTCGATAAATATTAACTGGAGGTCAGCTCATGTCCATATATGCGAAAAAATCCGGATAAAAGAGCTTTACCGACAGTGTAACCTCCAAAACACATAAAAAATGTATAGAGCCCAATACGTAACAAAAAAATCCAGCCGAAAAACACTGACAAATATTTTGTTCTAAAGATACTCAAAATGACTCTAGAAAGAGTCACAAATGACTCAAAATGAGTTACTGGGTCAATATAAAGTAATTCTATAACAAAAACACGCACTAATAACCATAATTTGCTTTAAAAATAACCAGAGCCCAATACGTAACAAGACAAATTCTATGTCTAAAGAAAAAACACTGTCAATGTTTTTTTCTAGAAGACTCAAAATGACTCAAAATGAGTTACTGAGTCAATATAAAGTAATTTTATAACAAAAACATGCACCTAATAACCATAATCAGCTTTGTTCTAGAATTATTCAAAATGACTCAAAATGAGTTACCGGGTCAATATAAAGTAAGTTTATAGCAAACAAAAAATGCAACTAATCACCACAATAACCAGAGACCAATACGTAACAAAAAAATTCTAAGTCTAGAGAAAAAACACTGTAAAAAATAATTTTCTAGAACGACTCAAAATGACTCAAAAGGATTTACTGAGTCAATATAAAGTAATTCTATAACAAAAACATGCACCTAAAACCCATAATTTGCTTTAAAAATAACCAGAGCCCAATACGTAACAAAAAAATTCTAAGTCTGGAGAAAAAACACTGTCAAAAAATTTTTTCTAGAAAGACTCAAAATGACTCAAAAGGATTTACTGAGTCAATATAAAGTAATTCTATAACAAAACATGCACCTAAAACCCATAATTTGCTTTAAAAATAACCAGAGCCCAATACGTAACAAAACGATTCTAAGTCTAGAGAAAAAACACTGTCAAAATTTTTTTCTAGAAAGACTCAAAATGACTCAAAAGGATTTACTGAGTCAATATAAAGTAATTCTATAACAAAAACATGCACCTAAAACCCATAATTTGCTTTAAAAATAACCAGAGCCCAATACGTAACAAAAAAATTCTTAGTCTAGAGAAAAACCACTGCAAAAAATTTTTTCTAGAAAGAATCAAAATGACTCAAAAGGATTTACTGAGTCAATATAAAGTAATTCTATAACAAAAACATGCACCTAAAACCCATAATTTGCTTTAAAAATAACCAGAGCCCAATACGTAACAAAAAAATTCTAAGTCTAGAGAAAAAACACTGTCAATTTTTTTTTCTAGAAAGACTCAAAATGACTCAAAAGGATTTACTGAGTCAATATAAAGTAATTCTATAACAAAAACATGCATTTAATCATGATAATGTCCTTTTAAAATAACCAGAGGCCAATACGTAACAAATAAATTCCAAGTCTAGAGATAAAACACTGTCAAATATTTTGTTCTAGAAAGACTCAAAATGAGTTACTGGGTCAATATAAAGTACTTCTATAAAAACACATGCACATAATATCCATAATTTGCTTGAAAAACAACCGGAGCCCAATACGTAACAAAAACCACTACAGAAGGAGGGAGTATGAATAAAGTAATTTTAATCAAATTTTAGTTTTGTTACGTATTGGGCGGATGAATTATTTTTGCCACTTTTTGTTCTAGGTAGAAGAGGTTGAGCCCAATACGTATCAAATTGATACGTACTGGGATTTTGTTACGTACTGGGCTCTTACAAACGTGTACATAAAATTAAAAGAAACAATTTATTCCATGTTCACTATATATATATATATATATAGATATATTAATATACTATGAATATTTTTAAAACTCACCAACTACTCCTGCGTTTGAACAGTTCGGTAAACATGTCCTAGTTATAGTGATGGCTACAGCGCCGTCTGCTTCAGCAACAACATATTCTCCAAGGATGGAAAATGGTTTTGCGTCTGTTTAGGACATAAAATAATGATAAAATAAACTGATGGGTCTACGGAACGGAAAAAGTTATCGAACACAGGGGGTCTTGAGGGCAGCACTTACTCGTAGTGCAAGGACGTCATGTTATTCTCATGGGGGTTTGGGGTTTATTTGAGAAGAATTATTTGCCTTGCGTTTCAAAAAACACCGAGTGCGTGTTTTGATTAAACAGCTCGACGAATTAAGGAATCTGTTAAAAACTAATCACGAAATAACTGGGATATTGGCAACTTAGTATATGAAACTCATGAAACTAATCATTAGTTTCCTTACTATGATTGAACAAGATTACTTAAACATATTTTTATTTCCCGCCAAAAATTCCCATCAAGAAAAGATTGCCTCGCATTAATAGCACATTCAACTTACTGAAAGTTGGTAGTGTTAAAGTGTCATTAGCGGCGTCGCAAGTTAGTATTTCAAATCTCATTGCCATGTAAGTTTCAGGTAAACTGGTGCCGGTGAGAGGTTGTATTTCAATCAATTTAGCTTCCAGCACGCTCTCAAATGATATAATGTCGTATGCATATATTGCCTGGTGATTAACATGAAATATCTGTGACAGAAAAACAGACAGGGTTATTAAATGAATAGGTAGGTATGATTACATTACTGTTGATCAACCTTCAAAGATACATAGCCATGTAACAGTAGCAGTAGCTTAGGTTAGCCACAGATACCACAGAGCTCTCTTTTCACCTTTTCAAGGACCTAGTCTCTGTGTTTATTGGATATGTCCGCCCAATAATTGAATATTGGCATAGAAATATAATTATGCATCATATACTGAAGCTCTTGACCAGTTAGGTCAGAAGACTCCGTCTCTGTCATGAATTTGTTCGAAAATGTACTCACTCAGACAGGATCCCCACAAAAACAGTATTAGAGGTTTATAACTGCGCATCGGAAAAATGTAAACATTTTGCCTTTGGAACCGAGGAAAAGGGGTTCAGCCCGAGGGATTTTCCAAGGTCCAAAGCAAAATGTTTAGATTTTTTACAATGCCTGACATAAAACTGATGCAAAGTTATTAACCGAATTCATAACCGTTATTTTTAATTCATCACTCAATCAAATCTTATATTAAATTTGTTGCAATAAACAATTTTTTATCACAACTTATAATTCAACCTTTCAAAATCGAGCAGGCTCAAACGGACTTACCAATTACAGCAGTGCGCAGTCACGCCATGTGCAAATCTGGTTGCTGCGTGCGCGTGAAGTGTTTCGGCGCAACAGATGCGCACACGCGGAAGTCATTCTACCGCGTAATCACACGCGGAGGTCATTGATGGATATCAATAACCTCCGCATGTACCTGCGTGTATCATATAAAGACTAATTTGATTGGAACGCTCACATGGCGTGATACGCAGAGGTTATGAATATGTGATTAGTGACATTCTTTTTTTAAGTGTTAGGTAATTATTCCGTGACTAGTAATTTCTTGTATATTCTCTTGGTGGAGGAGGGGATGTTTTATTGTTGTGTTTCATAATTAATCTTTGATTTGGGCAAAACATTGCGTGCTAAATCAGAAGGTGGTAGCAATCATTGTTGTTTCTCACTATTGTTATCCCTTTTATTATGCAATAATTCATGTCTTTACCACGTCTATCTTGCTGATTATAACTTTTTGTCAATTTATACAAGCTTTCGACGAAGCTCATGCCTTGTTATTTCGGCTGTTGCCTAATTGCGTGGTTTTAACTCTGGTGTCTGGCTTGCATTCGGATACTCTGGTTTTTATAATTACAATATTTTTATGTATCTAATTAATTCCTTAATTTTTATATCTATGTTCTACTTGAGGTGTGCAATTTCTTGTTTCATTTTTAAATTTAAAAAGTACAATTCAGGGCAAGAAAGTCATATCTGCATATGCACCCTGATAATAATCCTTTAATTGTATATAAATTATCATATTAATATTTAAACTATAATCTAATCAACTGAACTTACTATTTGTGAATAAAGAACTGTATGGAGAACTCCCAAAGGTAACTGATAAAACCAGGAAAAGAATACCACAATATGCTGGTCACTGTTTAAGAAGTACAGGGCAGGTGGTGTCAGACCTAGTGTTGTGGAAACCCAGTCACGGCAAAAAAAGTGTGGGGCGCCCTAGCAAGACCTATGTAGATCTTCTGTGTGAGGACACTGGACAGGAAAAAACGAAATCCGGAGCTGCATGCAGGACAGACATATCTGGAGCGCCATCGTAGGAGTCCGACAGTAGTCGACCGAGTGAGTGGGTGAGTGGAAATTTTCACGTCCAATCTTGAACACATCAGCAGCTTTACTGATCTTTATGGCGGAAAAAGTTCATTGACATGTGAAGCGGATGTTATTGTATCACATGTCACATCTGAGTTCAATCTATATCTTCTTGATCGCTGTTTGGAGACAATCCACGCAAGCAGCTTGCTCGCAAATAATAACGTAGTTATTGTTGATCGTAGATCACCTCCTTTAACAGATTGGACAGCTTTTTAGTGTGGGGGCGTGGACAGCTTTTTATTGTGAAGGGGCAAAGCCAAATTTTCGTCCCCATTTGTCGTTTTTCTCGAGTAATATTTAGCCATTTTAATGATACTTTCTCTTTGCCATCCCCATTTTCATCACTAAACATTTCTGGAGCAACTTGCCCCCTGGCTCCCCGGTACTATTGTTTAATATTAATATTGTTTACTATCTGAGCAGCCAGCTCATTCCCTTGCCGGGTGGTAGTACCATATAGTCCCCAGATCCTGTATGGGTGATCAACAGTGAACGAGCTACATGCCATCAACGTAGTACTCGTCAACCCGCAAGAGTGTCAAGCGTGACGGGTTAAGGCCACAACCCTAATACCTAATTGACTAATTGACAGCACAAAGTATGAACCGACCTTCAGTTTCCGGCAGCTCTCAAGTCCCTGATCACGGGAGCGGTTATGGTGAGGCGAGAGTAGAGGGTGCTAAAAATCACTGGGAAAGGACAGGCTCCCTAAAGGAATTGACTATTTGCCCATATAATGTGCGAACCCTCCTTAGAGAATTTGAAAAACAACACGAGTACCCAAAATTATGCAAACCACAAGGAAGCGAATGACAAATGAAATTCAAGCACACAACACAACTCTTGAAGATAGCAAAAGCTACAAGAAAGCAAAGCAAGGACTGGAAAATCTCAAATTATAGCCTTGAAGGTGGAGATGGAAGCATAATATTTACACTATGTATTCAGACTAACCAGACACCAGACAGTTGGAATAATGCCCTTATAATTATCATCCACAAGAAAGGGAACATCAAGGACTTGAAGAATTACAGAAGTTCTTACACTTTGGATCACCAACATCCTTGACTTCAACCAACCCAGGAAACAGACAGGGTTTCAGAGCGGTTATTGTACCATGGATCACTTTCATGTCATCAACCAAATTGTTGAAAAGATGGATGGATATAGACATCACAACTCTCAAACAGCAAAGCTTCCATCCTGTATACATTCAGAAAATAAATTCTATCTGCAGCAAGGGCACTTCAACAATCCGCCTACACAAGAACAGTGATAAGATATATATCCAAAAAGGGGTACGACAAGAAGATACTATTTCACCTAAACTGTTTAATGCGGCACTTCAAGAAATTATGCGTCACCTGGACTGGGAAAAGTAAGGGCATCAGCATAAATGGAGATAACCAATTGGGACTTAAGATTAACATGAAAAAGACAAAAGTCGTGTTCAACCAGTTCACCACAGAACAGTTGGTCATGTAGGGAACACAGAAATAGAAAATGTGGACCAATATGTGTACTTAGGACAACTAATCAACATGACTCCCAATGGCATGGATGAAGCTAAAAAGGGAGAAAAAGGGCTGGTTGGTGTGCATTTGGTAAACTCGATGACATCATGAGAAGCAAGATGCCAACTTGTCTGAAACGAACGGTTTTCAATCCAAACAGGATGGAGCAAAAACTGAAAACTGCACAGCATAGCATGGAAAGATGCATGCTGGGCTTCACCAAAAGGGACAGGAAAAAGAAAGTCAGATGGAGGGATGAGATATCAAGTCTCATAGGGATCAGGTGGATGGCAAAAGCAAATGACAGGAATATTTGGGGCCAACTTCGGGAGACTTTCGCCCTGCAGTGGTCTGAATACGGATGATGATGATGATGACTACCTGGATGAATGATAATCTTCAAAAACGCATACATTATCATGGTATTTTTCTGAAAGGAATAAACTTGAAGTTATTAAAATTACTTTCAATAATATTTCAAGTGTAAAATATATTTAATAAGGCAGCTATTTCCAATATAAAATGTCGTATCTGCAAGAAGGTCCTATCTGAAACTTACGACCTGCTTGCACATACTGGCAAGATACTGTTTCAGTAAAATGAATGAATAATTATACATTTACCAGGGCAATCATGATATTTGCAGTTTTGGCTTCTTCACATTGGTTACGTCCAGGAAGTCAGCCAGCAGATGAGGCTCCCTGTTGGTGCTAAGCTGCTATATAGGCCACCAATCTTCGCATATAGTGCTCCTTTTGTTCGTCACCAGTCTTGGTTTCAACAGTCTTGTGTCAACAATTCAGCCCCTCCAGGTGTTGATGCAAATGCTTTTGAAGCCGTTGCCAACAGCATCAACAACATCTTTGCGTCAGTTTCTAATGACCTTGATGTGCTTGATACCATTAAGCCTTCTGCTTATCGGCCGGATTCATACCCATGTCCTACTGTTCATGACTACGAGGTTTATGAAATGCTGATGAAAATAAAAATTGGAAAAGCCGATTGTCCAGACGATATTCTGCCAGGCTCATTAGAGAGTTCTCTTATGAACTTAATAAACACCATGCCGAAATCCTCAATCCATTATATCTTGAAGGTACAGTACCACCCCATTGGAAGAGGGCTGTTGTAGTCCCAATTCCGACTAAACCTGCAACTTGGGATAACCTGAGACCAGTCTCTCTAACTGACCACTTTCCAAAGTTTTAGAGGGTTTTATGGCAAAATGGTTGTTGAAGGACTTCTCTATCTCTATCTAGGCTATGTCAATCCACTGTTGGATGTAGCCCTCCTTATGATCACTCCATAGCATTCTATCTACTGCTACTCTCGCCCATGTTGTACCAATACATGATGTTATATCATCTCTCCACCTCCTCTTCTGTCTACCTCTTCTTCTTTTTCCCAATCCTGGTTGCCATTCTAACAATATCTTTGTCCATCTGTTATCATTGCTTCTGGCAACATGTCCAGCCCATCTTTATTTTGATTGTTTGATTTTTCTCAAAATGTCTGCAACACCAGTCCGCTTTCTGATGGTTGAGCACCTTACTTCAGTGAGATGTTTAATATTTGCCGTTCCATTGCTCTTTGAGCGGATTGTAGTTTAGTTTCTAAGTAGGCCTATGTGTAAAATTTCAAACAGCTCTAGCTCAAGAACTACAGCACCCACGGGGTTCATACTTGGTACAATAATGACCCATGACCCTTAGATATTTCTGTGACAGCCTCGACTCCAGAGGTCAAAGGTCATGGGCTACAGGGAGCAATATGTGTAAAATTGAGCTAATTAGCATAAAAATACTCAAATCTTGTCCAAAGTGTATCGTCATTGGTACCAAAATGTGGCATATTTCATAAGCAACAACATATAGGCGATTAATTTTTCACTGGACGCTTCTGTTTTGAGTTATATGCAAATTAGGTAATTAGCATAAAAAATTGTCAAATCTTGCCCAAAGTGTATCGTTGTTGGATTAAGGGTGTTATGCAGCGTTAAGGGGATGTCATTGTGGATTGGGGGTGTCATGGTGGGTTAAGAGGTATCTAGGGTGGGCTTTCGGGTGTCATGGTGGGTTAAGGTGGAACACACGGGCATAGATATTCGTGTTTGCTCAAACACAGCTGTGCCATCTAGTTCTATTTCTCTGTCTTCGTTTCTTTCTGGTTGTTTTAACAAGTTCAGCATATTCTACTTTCTCTATTGTTGACTTGTTATCTTTTTCCCTGAGTTGCTTTCTTTTTTAGTTTAATTGGTCGATTTCAATATAATCCTCTGTCTTATGTTTGGAGATTTTACTTGGAGGTGCTACAGATTCTGCCTACAAGCTGCATCTTTCATCTATGTTGAGATGTTCATCTTCCAAGATATGAAATCTATTTTGCAATTGGACTTGAAATTCTTCCTTCCTTTCTCTTAGTTTAAGCTTTTTAAAACTTTCTTCTTTCTCTGGCTCTTGATGAATTTAAGTCTGGCTAACTTTCTGCTGATGTGAATGCAGGCTCTCACCATTCTGTGGTCACTATAATCTACTCTAGTGATGACTTCACAGTGTTTCACAATTCCTCTCTGACTACTGAGTATAAATTCAATTTGATTTTTGGTATGGCCATTTGTTGGTGCATATACCTGGATGATGCACTTCTCGTCCTTTCCAGCTAGCTGAAGTCTTAGTAAGATGACCCGATTTGAGTAACTCTTCACCTCTATAATGTAGTCTTTGTTTTTTAATGTATCAGGAAACCAACTCCTCTTGCCTTTTTGTCATCTTCTGTTGCTCCTCTGTTGTACAACCAAGCTCCCCCTTCAATCTCTTCCACACCTTCCCCTTCTCTTCTTGTTTCTGATACACCAATGATGTCCCGCTTGAATTCCTCTAACTCTTCCAACAAATGTTGTAAGGACTCTTCTGTTCTGATTGTTCTTGTGTTGTATGTGCAAACAAATAACTCTTGTCCAGTCTTCCTACTATTCTCCATTCTGAAGCTTCCACTCTTCCACGCCTTGGAGCCTCCTCGTGGCTTTGACTGCAGAACTTCATTCTGACTGGGCGATTTCGAACCATCTAGATGGTACCCATTATGGCTTTGGGTTCTACGGCTTTCCTTATTCTTGTACTTCATAATTCATTAGGGGTTTCTGCCCTATACTGACGCGCTGGCAGGATGCGTGTTGTCAGTAGAGGTTAATAGGGTTACCTTACCATGATTGCAAGATGTTATTTGCATCCCAAGATGTTACTACAATCTACTTTTACTCTATGATTGGGGAGAAAGAGAGAAAGATGAAAGGGATAGACACAATACCAGTTAGCGTCCACACTTCCTGCAACTATAAACAGTATAACTGAACACGGTATACAGGGGATGGCACACAAGAAGGTGCCCATGTGGCGCTCGCCTTCACCATCAAACTGGGGATCTATATCCTGTACCCCAGAATGATATTACAGTCGGTAATCGCCCCTACGATCAGGCGCTATACCCTATACTAAGGACAAACCCCATTGGCCTAAAAACAAAATCTGATGTTTACCCTCTTATCTATGAATGGCCAAGTGGTCCAATACGCGTTAGATTGCGTCTTATACGTGTAAGAATGAAGCGGGATTTTTAAATTGACGAATCACAAAGTAAGAAATCACAAACAACTAATCATCTCACGCGTAACATGTGGAATACCTTCCCAAAGCACATCAGTGAGGCTCAGCATTCATGTACAGTGGCGTAACTAGGGTTGGTAGCGCCCGGGGCAAGAAACCAAATTTTTGTCCCCCTACACCCCCCCCCCCCCCCCGAGAATATTTTAGAGTAAAGTTAGACGTGGGAAATTCTTGAATCATTTGCGCGCGATATTTTGGATAAATAAGGCCTATCACTAATTAATTTTGGTTACTAGAAGTTGAATATCGATCTTAAAATGTTCTTTCAATTGCATCTGTGCTGAAATGCGCGCGAAGCGCGAGAAAAATTTGAATTTCAACGCTTGGGGGGGCGCAGAATCGATGCTGAATTGGTCAATTTGGCAACCCCTAAGGGTAGCGCCCGGGGCATGTTGCCCCCTCTGCCCCCCCACCCCCGTAGTTACGCCACTGTTCATGTATCGCATGCAAGTATATGCATATCGATAAGCAATCGTTTGAAAGTTTGATTCCAATGGGTGGAGCTAAAGTGCCAAACCCTAATTTTCAAACTCGAATTTGAATATAAACTTAGCAATTAATTGTACATTTCAAACATTTTCGTCAAATTTGTGTAAAAACATAACTAACTTAAGCCACTATAGAAACACTTCAAATGTATTCCTCTTTCTCAACTCTCATTGTTATCAAAATATTACTTTCATTGTAGTCAGCAAGTCCCATTGCGAGTCATTTGGCGTTCGAGATTCGAGTTTCAAAATGTTTCGTCGAAGCAGTTATCCTGTATCACATAAATACCGGGCAGACAACATTCTATCACATGGGAAATGAGGAACGGATACATTACAAAATAAATACTGTTGGGTTACTTACCTTAGGCATTCCTGCGTCATGAGTAATATATTGCATTGAACTGGTATCGTTGCCAAGTTTTATCAACACACTGGTGACACAGTTTATGTGTATCGTTAGGCTCTGCGGTCTGCATTGCAATATGACACCCGCTATAAACATTGGGTCAGTAAAGGTCACCTGAGGGAAAGGAAAGGAAACAAAATGTAAACAAAACTTTAGTATATAACTCAAATTTTGACACAACTTTGACCTTCATCAGGAACTTGCACCCCAAGTTAGGTATCAGTGACTGACCTTTTGGATATTCGACTTAAAAACTTGATCGTACACTCGCGTTCGCTTGTATAAGCCCTTGTTTCGATTGTGTGGTGTTTTTGGCTCTCATGTAAATTGACTCCTTCACACCCCTTTCAAAACATCTTGTGTCCCACTACTCCCTACGCCAAAAAAAAGCTAGCACAACAGTACCTGAAATGAACATTTATCGATTAATCAATGCAAAGGAACACTATATCACTAATTCTACAACAATAATAATAATAATAATAACAATAATAACAAGGATAATCCTCCCGTCGCTCGTGTCGATTTTTACTTATGCGTTTACATTATGTAAAGTTACGTACAACTTACAAAATGAGGCACTTGTCGGCTTCTATTTGTGTCTCATTTTACATACAAAATATCTTCAAGTCACGTGTTAGTTTAGGAATGTCCTCTTATTGCTGCAGGTTGTGACAAGTATAGCTACAACCTTGGCGGAAAAGGTTGCCACACCTGAGCGTTAATTGGCCAACATCCTTCCCCGCTCCCCTATTGCAATGTTGATTTGGACAAAATCGTCATCATTTCTACATTACAGTCTCCCAACATTGAAAAATGGGGGAAGGGCGAGTGTAAGCTGCATATACATTTGCAACTATTATACAAAATAATACGGAACTATCACATATTTGGCTCCGATTGCGTGCTTTTAACACCACAGGTGTGGCAACGAATTTCCGCCAAGGTTGTCTGAATGAAATGTAAAAAAAATCATCTGAAATTACTTTTTCGTTCATATCTTTAGAACGGAATGTCGGATTCACGTGCAATTTTCACAAAGTCTTAGCCTGTTTATGTACTCTATACTGAATATAACAATTTGCATGTAATTTTTACATGGCTTGGTCTATGTATCCTATTAATTATAAAGATGCCAAAATAATGCAAAATATGTGAAGACAGCATCAATCGCCATTACATGCTGTCTACTGAAGATAGTACACGAACATTTTTAAAACTATTTTAATGATGACGAAATAGCGTGAAGTTTAAGTATTATCCCTAATAATAATAATAGCAAGGATCAGAAGATGAAAATTATAATCATAACAAAATCATCAGACGGATTCGAACCCCTGATTTCACTGATCTATAGATTACAAGGCGACGACTTAACCGCTGAGCCACGAAGAAGTCGATGATTACAGGCGCGAACGGTTATCGCAGGAGGAAAAGGGGGTTCCTAGTTCAAGTAAAATTCAGGAAAGTGCCTGCACAGAACCAGGAAACTCCTCTATACAGTAGTTTTTCACAATATTATGTTTGTATGTTTGTTTTTTACTGATGAACTCAATATTTTTATGCATTTATCATGTTTAATCTTGTTACATTTAATGTTCGTGGTTTGCGAAACCAGAAAAAACGCAAGACCATCTTTCACTGGTTGAACACCAAACAATGTGATGTCTGTTTTCTACAGGAAGTCTATTGCTGTCAAAATGATATTGATACCTGGGAAAAGAATACAATGGTACCTTTTATAGTAGTACAGGTACAAATCATAGTAAAGGTATTTTGATTGGTATTTCTAATAAATTTGATTTACCAACTGATGTTGAAAAAATCTATGCTGATAATGAAGGTAGAATACTTGGTATAAAACTTTCTATTAATGATGTCAATTACAATTTGTGGAATGTGTATGCACCTAATGATATTCCAGATAGAAAATTATTCTTTGAGCATGTGCGCAATATTATTGATAAATACAGTGTAGGGGGTCACACAATTTTGGGTGGTGATTTCAACACTGTTCTGAACCCACTGTTAGACAAAATAGGTGGTAATATTCCAAATCGTGCTTGTTCTGATATTATTAAAACAATGTTGGATGATTATGAGTTAAATGATATTTGGAGGCTAAGAAATGGTGATAAAAAGATTCACCTGGACTCAAAAATCTCCTCCAGTTAAGTGCACACTTGACTATTGGTTTATTCCTAATGCTATTGAGCACACAGTGAGAAAAATTGATATCATATCTGCACCTAGATCAGACCATTTAGCTGTATTTTTCACTATTTGTCACAATGATATTGTGAAAGGTAATGGTTATTGGAAACTGAACAATACATGGTTACAAAATGCTGATTACGACCATGGCATTAACAAACTTATTGATGAATGTGTTGTTGATTATGGTGATGTATTGTCCCCTAAACATTTCTGGGACTTATGTAAAACTAAAATCCGGTGTTTTACAATTGATTTTGCAAAAGGCTCACAAAAGCAGAGGATGAGTGCGCTAAAGCAAATTGAATGTAAACTACAAAAGCTTTATGAAAATTGCATCAATCAGACGGATGATGAGAACCTGAAATTGCAGTATAATGCTTGTAAACTGGAGTATGAAGTTATGTACAGTCATTTTATGAAAGGGTTACAAATAAGATCTAAAGAGAAATGGATTGAAGAAGGTGAGAAATGTACTAAATATTGTCTGAATTTGGAGAAAAAAAATGCTTCTAAGAAGTCGATCAACAAACTTCAGTGTAGTAATGGTGTGATGACAACTGATCAATCTGTTATTTTAAATGAAGAGGTTGTCTATTTTTCTGATTTGTTTAAAAGCAAAGTTGATGTGTCTGAAATAGAATTGGATGAGTTTTTTCGAGATACAATTTTTCCTACTCTGACTAATGAACAGAGTGAAAGCTGTGAGGGTATCTTGACAGCAGAAGAATGTGTAGGCGCGCTCAATTCTATGGCAAAAAATAAAAGCCCTGGCTATGATGGTCTCACGGTAGAGTTCTATCAGCACTTTTGGCCAAAGATTGGTCCCATTGTTGTTACAGCGCTTAATGATGCGTATCTTTCTGGGTCACTTACCACCTGTCAGAATCGTGGCATAATCTCCCTCATTCATAAAGGAAAGGGCTTCCCCGGATTCCCTTAATAACTGGCGTCCAATTGCTTTGTTGAATATTGATTATAAGATAGCCACTAAAGCATTGGCTGCTCGTATTAAAAACATTCTTCAGTCTGTTGTGGATACTGATCAGAATGGTTTTGTTAAGGGTAGAAGTATACACGAAAATATCCGCCTTATTGAAGATGTTTTAAGATATGTTGATAATAATAATTTACCTGGTGTTATGATGTGTATTGATTTTAAAAAAGCATTCGACAGTATAGAACGTGACTTTATATTTTATGCGCTCAAAAAATTGAATTTTGGTTCGATGTTCAGAAAATGGATTTCAGTTATTTTTTCGAATACCACTAATTGTATTATTAATAATGGTCACATCTCAAGTTCCTTTGATGTAAATTGTGGCGTACGTCAGGGTTGTCCGATTTCGCCTTTGATCTTCGTCCTTAGTGTGGAGTTGCTCGCTTGTAAAATTCGTCAATCCAAGCAAATCCAGGGTATTACTTTACCATTTGAGAACTATGAGCGTAAAGAAATTCGCATCTCTACTTTTGCAGATGATACTACCATTTTTGTAAAAGACCCTGAATGTGTTAAAACGGTTATGGATGTATTTGATAACTTTTCAAGATTATCTGGTCTTTCAGTAAATCATGCCAAAAGTGATGCCGTATGGATTGGGTCCTTGAAAAATAATAATTTTGGCATCGGAAATGTAAACTGGAAATTAACGCCAAATAACACTGTTAAAATCCTTGGTGTGTATTTCTCCCAAGTATCTCAATAAATCATTTGTCTTGTAATTGGGAGGATAAAATGAATAAGATCGAGTGTTCAATCCGTGCATGGAAGATGCGAGGCCTATCAATGGTTGGTAGAAACTTGATCGTGAAAACATTGTTGGCTTCACAACTTTCATACATTGCTCCAGTTGTAGACCTTCCTGAGAGAGTTGTAAAGAAATTAAACACTATGTTTTTTAAATTTATTTGGAATAGAGTGGAAGCGGTGAAGCGGAACACCATTATTGCAGATTATGAAAGAGGTGGTATAAACATATTTCAGGTTGAGATGTTTTTCAATGCTTTAAAGATGTCTTGGATCAAAAACTAAACAATTCTAGTCCTGCTTGCTGGAAGAACATTCCACTTTACTATGTCAACAAGTTTGGTTTGGGTATGAATGTGTTTAATTGTAATTGTAGCTTCAACCAAATCAACACTGTATGCAAGAATGTTATTGACACCTTTCCTGTTTTTTATAACAACATGTTTAAAGTCTGGTTCAATACTAAATGTACTTCAAATAAAGCTGACATATCTGATTACTACAATCAAATCATTTGGAACAATGATGCTGTAACTGTTAACAAGAAAACACTTTTCTATAGAGACTAGATTGAAGCTGGCTTTATTTTGATAAAAGATCTTTTTGATGATGATGGTTCAATCTACTCACTTGAATATTTTAGGCACCGCATTCCGCGCACTGGCAACATTCTTTTTCAGTACTTCGCTCTTTGCAATGCTCTGCCGAATGATTGGAAGAATGCACCAATTCTAGACCAAATTAAGACTGAATCAATTGTCTTTAATGCAGTCCCTATAGAAGCCTGTTCTTCAAAGCTTTTTAGACATGCCATGGTTGATAAGTTTTATGTTCCACCAATTTGTATGAACTATTGGTGTAGAAGATTCCCCAATTACAATTTTGATTGGGAAAAGATTTGGGGTTCAATACCATGTTGTACCAGTGAGGCCAGACTTATTTCACTTAATTGGAAAATTATTCATAACATTTATCCTACAAAAGTTTTATTATGTAAAATGGGGAAAGAAGATACAAATTTGTGCAATTCCTGTAATGCTGTTGATCATCCAGAGCACTTCTTTTTCATTGTAATAAGACCACTCCTATTTGGGAATTTGCAAACAGGGTTATTACACAAAGGCTTGGTAAGAACTTTAGGCTTTCTGTTGAAAATGTTTTATTTAATTATCATAATAACATTACCAGTGATCGGTCAAAATATATCAATTATGTTATATGTGTTAGCAAAATGTGCATTGGCAAATACAGATACGGGGATCATCCTTGTCTTCTGTTCCTCTTTAGGCAGGAACTTCGTATGAGAGGTTTGGTCTGCGATGACTTTAGCTAGTTGATCGCAGATGAACAGTTACTTGGATGACTTCCGTGTCTGTTCTTGGCTCTGTCATTTTGCTTAAATTATTTGTTTGATTTTCTTATTATATACATGTATGTAAATTTGTTTTATAACATCTACTATTATATATGGATTATGTGCAGTGCAATAACTTTTGTTGTTATAATATTTATAGTGTATTTAATGTGAATAAAAGGCATTTTGCCTGACATACTATGTCAAAAGATAAAAAATAAAGGGTGATTTCAGTGACCACTCCCTAAATAAACCAAGTTCTTTGTCAAAATTTTTATTATGAATCAAAAGAATATTATCTACTCCCAATCGTGTGCAATATGAAGTTCATACAACATTCCGTTTTTGAGTTATGAGACAAAAACGAAATTTAGATGAAATATTTTGAATTCGGCTCAGACATGTCTGAATGAAATGTAAAAAAAATCATCTGAAATTACGTTTTCGTTCATATCTTTAGAACGGAATGCCAGATAGACGTGCAATTTTCACAAAGTCTTAGCCTGTTTATGTACTCTATACTGAATATAACTATTTGCATGTAATTTTTACATGGCTTGGTCTATGTATCCTATTAATTATAAAGATGCCAAAATAATGCAAAATATGTGAAGACAACATCAATCGCCATTACATGCTGTCTACTGAAGATAGAAAACGAACATTTTTAAAACTATTTTAATGATGACGAAATAGCATGAAGTTTAAGTATTATCCCTAATAATAATAATAGCAAGGATCAGAAGAGGAAAATTATAATCATAACAAAGTCATCAGACGGATTCGAACCCCTGATTTCACTGATCTATAGATTACAAGGCGACGACTTAACCGCTGAGCCACGAAGAAGTCGATGATTACGTGAGCATTTCTCATGTATTAATGCTAATTCAAAATTATGCAATGCTTATATGTACACAAACAAATTAAAAGAAATTTAGATTATTTTCTTTATTTAAAATTTGTCCAACGTGCGGAAAGTGCGTGAATCAAATTTCAAGTTTATTTTTATAACCCTAAATACATTGCCAACATATATAATCGTTGTAAATCGATGAAATTATGTGTATTTGGAACGTTTCAGGTCAATTTTCTACCATATGCCTGGCATAATTTTAAACTAACATTAATATATTAGATATGGCTACAAAATTCATTCACTTCTACGTGGCTCGGCGGTAAAGGCGCCGATTTGTAATCTACAGGCTACGGGTTCGAATCCCTTTGTTAATTTTGTTAAAATAATATTTTTCCTCTCTTAATCCTTTGTATTATTGTTGGCCTAATAGTTAAACTTCACGCTATTTCATCATCATTCAAAAATGATGAAATGTTCGGTGTACTATCTTCAGTAGACATCATGTAATGGCGATTGAGAAGTTTTTTGACACATTTTGCATTATTTTGGCATCTTAATAATTAATAATATACATAGGCCGATCCGTGTGAAAATGATATGAAAAAAGTTATCTACGCTTAATTGTAACATGGATAAAACGGGCATGATCCACTAAAAACCTGCGTGTAGCAGCAACTTGATACGATTTTCCGTTACTGATACTTAATAGAAAATCATGCAGTTTAGAGGCCTACGAAATGTGTGTAATTTAGCATAAAGGGTGATTTCAGTGACCACTCCCTAAATAAACCAAGTTCTTTGTCAAAATTTTTATTATGAATCAAATGAATATTATCTACTCCCAAATCGTGTGCAATATGAAGCTCATACGGCATTCCGTGTTTGTGTTATGAGACAAAAACGAAATTTAGATGAAATATTTTGCATTCGGCTCAGACATGTCTGAATGAAATGTAAAAAAAAATCATCTGAAATTACTTTTTCGTTCATATCTTTAGAACGGAATGTCGGATTCACGTGCAATTTTCACAAAGTCTTAGCCTGTTTATGTACTCTATACTGAATATAACAATTTGCATGTAATTTTTACATGGCTTGGTCTATGTATCCTATTAATTATAAAGATGCCAAAATAATGCAAAATATGTGAAGACAGCATCAATCGCCATTACATGCTGTCTACTGAAGATAGTACACGAAAATTTTTAAAACTATTTTAATGATGACGAAATAGCGTGAAGTTTAAGTATTATCCCTAATAATAATAATAGCAAGGATCAGAAGATGAAAATTATAATCATAACAAAATCATCAGACGGATTCGAACCCCTGATTTCACTGATCTATAGATTACAAGGCGACGACTTAACCGCTGAGCCACGAAGAAGTCGATGATTACATGAGCATTTCTCATGTATTAATGCTAATTTAAAATTATGCAATGCTTTATGTACACTAAAACAGGTGATTTAGTTCATTTAAGATCAGTAACCTATTGCACATGTGGAGATGAGGTTGATGGTTTAACGGTCGACGGTCGACACAAACAAATTAAAAGAAATTTAGATTATTTTCTTTATTTAAAATTTGTCCAACGTGCGGAAAGTGCGTGAATCAAATTTCAAGTTTATTTTTATAACCCTAAATACATTGCCAACATATATAATCGTTGTAAATCGATGAAATTATGTGTATTTGGAATGTTTCAGGTCAATTTTCTACCATATGCCTGGCATAATTTTAAACTAACATTAATATATTAGATATGGCTACAAAATTCATTCACTTCTACGTGGCTCGGCGGTAAAGGCTCCGATTTGTAATCTACAGGCTGCGGGTTCGAATCCATTTGTTAATTTTGTTAAAAATTAATATTTTTCCTCTCTTAATCCTTCGTATTATTGTTGGCCTAATAGTTAAACTTCACGCTATTTCATCATCATTCAAAAATGATGAAATGTTCGGTGTACTATCTTCAGTAGACAGCATGTAATGGCGATTGAGAAGTTTTTTGACACATTTTGCATTATTTTGGCATCTTAATAATTAATAATATACATAGGCCGATCCGTGTGAAAATGATATGAAAAAAGTTATCTACGCTTAATTGTAACATGGATAAAACGGGCATGATCCACTAAAAACCTGTGTGTAGCAGCAACTTGATACGAATTTCCGTTACTGATATTTAATAGAAAATCATGCAGTTTAGAGGCCTAATAACGAAATGTGTGTAATTTAGCATAAAGGGTGTTTCAGTGACCACTCCCTAAATAAACCAAATTCTTTGTCAAAATTTTTATTATGAATCAAAAGAATATTATCTACTCCCAATCGTGTGCAATATGAAGTTCATATGATATTCCGTTTTTGAGTTATGAGACAAAAACGAAATTTAGATGAAATATTTTGCATTCGGCTCAGACATGTCTGAATGAAATGTAAAAAAAATCATCTGAAATTACGTTTTCGTTCATATCTTTAGAACGGAATGCCGGATTCACGTGCAATTTTCACAAAGTCTTAGCCTGTTTATGTACTCTATACTGAATATAACTATTTGCATGTAATTTTTACATGGCTTGGTCTATGTATCCTATTAATTATAAAGATGCCAAAATAATGCAAAATATGTGAAGACAACATCAATCGCCATTACATGCTGTCTACTGAAGATAGTACACGAAAATGTTTAAA
Source organism: Amphiura filiformis (assembly GCF_039555335.1). Lineage (NCBI taxonomy): Eukaryota > Metazoa > Echinodermata > Ophiuroidea > Amphilepidida > Amphiuridae > Amphiura > Amphiura filiformis. Next base: position 1,171,005 of record NC_092641.1, on the reverse strand, counting down.
ACTATTTTAATGATGACGAAATAGCGTGAAGTTTAAGTATTATCCCTAATAATAATAATAGCAAGGATCAGAAGAGGAAAATTATAATCATAACAAAGTCATCAGACGGATTCGAACCCCTGATTTCACTGATCTATAGATTACAAGGCGACGACTTAACCGCTGAGCCACGAAGAAGTCGATGATTACGTGAGCATTTCTCATGTATTAATGCTAATTCAAAATTATGCAATGCTTATATGTACACAAACAAATTAAAAGAAATTTAGATTATTTTCTTTATTTAAAATTTGTCCAACGTGCGGAAAGTGCGTGAATCAAATTTCAAGTTTGTTTTTATAACCCTAAATACATTGCCAACATATATAATCGTTGTAAATCGATGAAATTATGTGTATTTGGAACGTTTCAGGTCAATTTTCTACCATATGCCTGGCATAATTTTAAACTAACATTAATATATTAGATATGGCTACAAAATTCATTCACTTCTACGTGGCTCGGCGGTAAAGGCGCCGATTTGTAATCTACAGGCTACGGGTTCGAATCCCTTTGTTAATTTTGTTAAAATAATATTTTTCCTCTCTTAATCCTTTGTATTATTGTTGGCCTAATAGTTAAACTTCACGCTATTTCATCATCATTCAAAAATGATGAAATGTTCGGTGTACTATCTTCAGTAGACAGCATGTAATTAGGGATTCAATCATGTTTCACCGTTGTTCATCACCGTTTAACAACGATGCGGCCGCGTCGTCTGCGTGGTTTACTTCGCGAGGGCAGCTTTAGCTGCCCGAGCGAAGTAAACCACGCAGACGCGCCGACGCGAGTTGTTAAACGGTGATGAACAACGGTGAAACATGATTGAATCCTTTCAACAACGAAAAGAAGCTAAATATCGTATAATTCACGATTATTTTACGAGGAATGTCAGTTCATCATTGCCACTCAGCCTTACAAAAACTTCGATGATTTCTCTTTTGATATCAGCAATAAAACTACAGAATAAAACGGCAATGTTTAGCCGCTACCTGAAAAATACTGAATTCAACTTGTAAGCTGGCATACGCATAAAGGTTCCAGGCATGACGAATTTACCGCGCCTTCGCGTAACGCGTAGTCTCGCCCGCGTTCGCGTATACGCTACAGTAAAAGTGTGGGTTCATCACGGTTTAACAACGGTTGGCTCCTGTACAAAGGTATAGGAAGAGTTGTTGAATGGCGATTGAGAAGTTGTTTGACACATTTTGCATTATTTTGGCATCTTAATAATTAATAATATACATATGCCGATCCGTGTGAAAATGATATGAAAAAAGTTATCTACGCTTCATTGTAACATGGATAAAACGGGCATGATCCACTAAAAACCTGCGTGTAGCAGCAACTTGATACGATTTTCCGTTCCTGATACTTAATAGAAAATCATGCAGTTTAGAGGCCTAATTACGAAATGTGTGTAATTTAGCATAAAGGGTGATTTCAGTGACCACTCCCTAAATAAACCAAGTTCTTTGTCAAAATTTTTATTATGAATCAAAAGAATATTATCTACTCCCAAATCGTGTGCAATATGAAGCTCATACGACATTCCGTTTTTGAGTTATGAGACAAAAACGAAATTTAGATGAAATATTTTGCATTCGGCTCAGACAACCTTGGCGGAAAAGGTTGCCACACCTGAGCGTTAATTGGCCAACATCCTTCCCCGCTCCCCTATTGCAATGTTGATTTGGACAAAATCGTCATCATTTCTACATTACAGTCTCCCAACATTGAAAAATGGGGGGTGGGGAAGGGGCGAGTGTAAGCTGCATGTACATTTGCAATTATTATACAAAATAATACGGAACTATCACATATTTGGCTCCGATTGCGTGCTTTTAACACCAGAACGTACAGGTGTGGCAACGAATTTCCGCCAAGGTTGTAAGTACCATGTTTTCAAAAGCCAACAAGAGACCTGCAATCATACTGAATACTATAGCGTATTGTCTCTTATAGGAGCAGTCCGAGCGACTAACATGCTCACCATACCTCAACAAGACACCGATTATCTATGGTAATGGTCTGTTTCTCACCCTCTATCTACTAAATACGGCGAGCCAAAACAAACGAATTTGTTGTAATAGTTTCCAAAAGACAAAATGAAAAAGCTGATGTATTATCTTGTAAAAGTTAAGGGGTTTTCCCAAAATAAAAACACCACGACACAGTGTAATATTCTTCCCAGATGACCAATTGATCTTGAGGGCGTCATCATCTTCCGATGACGTCATACCATCCAACAAGGGATCAATTGGCATATACCATTGAGAAAGGCAACAGACAGGATTGCCGAAACTGTATGGAAAACGTGAGTTTTTTCTTGGAATTTTTACTATGAAAACTTTGAAATCTGATAACTGTATTCCTGATGAATTCCTCGATGGATTTCATAAGTGTCATTCAGTCATGAATTTGACCCAAAAGTGTCATATTTTGTAAAAGTGTGAATTTTGAAAACAACTAATGTAAGATTGTAAAGGAGAATCTGATGTCTTGTTATTATTTAAATAATGGTATTAATCAGGAGTCGTGAGGGGGCTAATTTGGTGAAATACGGTAAAAATATGCATTTTTGGGGAAAAATAGAAATTTCAGTAGATTCCTGTGCAGAAATTAATTTTATCATTTGTAGACAAGTCTTAGAACTATGTTGATGGCATTTTTTTTCTCAAATATTTGCCAGCCTGCATTCCAGGGTCCATCCAATGTACCCTATTTGGTAACTTTTCAGCTAATTTGATTTTGAATGTTTTAACACATCATTGATCAAGATAAAGCAAAATTATCGCATCGTTATCAAGAGGATGTTTTATACTGTTTATGCAGCAGGCTCACTTTCAGATATAAATTCATCATACCATGTATGCATGGATGCTTTACGCAATCATCACAGAATTTAAATTCCAGATAACATTTTGAAAGGTATTACAAAGACGGTTAAAAGCTTTCTTTATCATCTACGTGAACGATGGAATAACTGTGGACGCTATGTGGATCACTTCACAACTCAAAATAAAGACTAGCTTAACCAGAAACTGACATTTGATGCAGAAACTGAAGCGCTTATTGCTGAATACTCCAATGCAGCAGCTGAATATCCAGCTGCAGAGGTTCCTAGCACTTCTCATTCTGATGGAACTTTGCCAGCACCCGGATATGGCAAATCCAGCCCGTCCTCCTCAACATTTTGCAACCCTTTTCATCTTCAATTCAAGAAGGAGACAACAGAACTATATATCTAAGCATGACGACTTGATTCAGAATGAGATCAGCAATTTAAATTCAACGAATGTAACATAAGACATAGACTATGAACTAGCAGAAAATGAAAACAGGAAAGATGGAAAGATAACGTACAAATAACCTATGACTTATGAGATTTCATGAAAGTAGCTCAGTTTCACAGTTCATATAAAAACCCTGCGCCATGTGCTGTTATTAAGGACATGTGATATATATAGTTGTGGTCGTTATGGTTGGAAAAATAATTGTTTTTAAAATAATGAATATCACGGAAATAGAGTAGATCTATTCTGACCTAAACGTACATTCATATATTACATGTACATTCTATTCTGCTAATCTGCTTTGAACATTCATATAAATTACAGAATTTATGAAAGAAACTCAAGACACAAAAACCACATAGTCTGTCAATTTTAAACGTGATATCTAGATTTGGGAAAGCGTTTACTTTAAAAAGATTTAATTCACATTTCAGTATCGGGCCAACATAGTGAAAGACCAATAACATGTCGTAACTGTACTATGTCTGGGAGGGAATGATAGAGAATTGCAATTTGAATCAGATTACATCATTTTAGTGTTGTTTGTGATGGTATTGAGGGTTGGGTGGGTTTTCACCACAGACGAAAGCGCCCACTCAATTTTGAGAAACATGTAGGTAAAAGCACCCAATTTGTGCAAAATTGGGTGCTTTTTCAAGGAAATTGGTATATTGATGGGTTGCAAATTAGGGCCAAAATTATGTTAAGAGAATGGCGACGTTTTGGGGTTCGGCATGAACAATCACCTACAACTTTTTGGGCAGAGCCCCCCCACCCCCACACACACCCACACACACATCTAGTCCGGCTGGTTGTTTGTTTGCTTATAATAATACGTATTACAAAATGCCGTCAGTAAATTTTGTCCGTATAACCTTTAACCCTAACCCGCCTGAATACTACAAAATACTACTTGATATATGCGCCGTTCGTGCATGCATCCCACGTGGTGTGATGACGCAATCGCCCTAAGTGATATATAGGCACGGTTTCGCTGGCCAGCGAAGCCCAAGACCCGTGGCAAAGTGTCGCCGACCGAGTGCTTGGCATGCGAGGGGTCTCGGGTTCGAATCCCACCCAGAGCAAACAACTTCTTTCCTTCTTTTCTCTCTTTATTCTTTCCTTCTTTCCTTCCCGTCGCCGAAAAGCCCTTAGGGGGTTAAGGTTAGGTTACCACTATCGAAACTCAGTATAGGCTTCCTTAACCCTAACCCGCCTGAATACTACAAAATACTACTTGATATATGCGCCGTTCGTGCATGCATCCCACGTGGTGTGATGACGCAATCGCCCTAAGTGATATATAGGCACGGTTTCGCTGGCCAGCGAAGCCCAAGACCCGTGGCAAAGTGTCGCCGACCGAGTGCTTGGCATGCGAGGGTCTCGGTTCGAATCCCACCCAGAGCAAACAACTTCTTTCCTTCTTTTTCTCTCTTTATTCTTTCCTTCTTTCCCTTAACGTCGCCGAAAAGCCCTTAGGGGGTTAGGGTTAATATGCTATTTGATACTACTTTTCCAATCGGACATTTGAAGGGCATAAATATATTGCTCGGGCAATATCATATCATTGGCAAGCTTATATTATGAGGACAATGAAAATGACTCCTTTTTGAGAAAATAAGTCGTTTAAAATTCATATTCCGCAAAAACCAACTGTCAGCGGTGAGTTCCTTCGAACGAGACAGACTAGAAACTTTTAAAAAGCCAAAAAAAAAGCGCAGTGATTTATAGTGCGCTACGCACAGGCACAACGCCTAGACGTTGATCCACAAGCCTCAGCACACTTCACAGGTTGTTGCTGACCACTATGGCTCCACATCATTCCATTAAAAGTGACAAACTAGCCTATTCAAAACTCCATGGACTAGACATCTGGTTTGAGAGTGGTGAATGGCTTATTTGTGCGTGCCTTTAATTTAAAACAAAAGGAACAAAAGAAAATTGAAATAAAAGAGCTGACAAATAAACTGAAAGTAATGAAAAATACAGAAAAGTAAAAACTGGAATTCAAACTGCTTTAAATAAAGCTTCATTAACGAAACTGTGTTGTCTCTTTTTTGCGCTTGTTGGAATCTTTTTGCGCCTTGTATAGGCCAGTTTGTCACTTTTAAAACGGGACCTTCGTCTATTCAATTGCTTGTAACTTTACTTCTTGAGGTCACATTGGATTCAAGGTGGTGTCATAATGTGCAGGATTAAATTGCGCATCTATTTAAAAAAATCCCTTTAAAAAGGGATGCGTCTGGTCCAGAGAGAAGATTGGGTGCATTGTGGGCATGGAAACAGACTTGAAGAATCAGGAATCAAATACTAGTATAATTATGTACTCTCATGGCGTTTTATTAGTCGACATATAAAAATAATTGTAGTTAGTGGTAATTAAATATAAAAATGATAAGAAAGTTTTGATATCTTGACAATTATAGTGGTATTAGAGATATAAGATGCACTTGAGTTATGTCTGAACAATTATAAAAAAAGACTTAAGTTAATGTGCAAATTGTATTTGTCTAACTGATTGTATACTGTTTGAATAGTTTAGTAGGCCTAAACTGTTTGAATAGTAATATAGCAGCGACAGGTGTTTTCTCTAATTTGATAGATACTTTTTGACACCATTGACCCCATATGACCTTTGACCAAGGATGACCTCTGATTGATGACCTCTGACCTTGGATGACAATTAATTAATTAATTCATTCATTCGTTAATTAATTAATTAATTAATTAATTAATTAATTAATTAATTTTTAATTTATCAGTTTTCAGTTAAAACTGAAAACTCTTTCTGTCACCATTTATTAAGTTATTAAGGGTTAACATATTTTTAAACCAATCCCTGTCACAAAATATGGCCACAAAAATTGTTGTGTACTTGAGGGCAACACAACAATATATTTTTTTGGCCTAGTTTCATATCGCCAGTCTATTAAATGGTGGGATGGAGAAAGTTCACTGACATCGACCTAGGCCAGGTACGCATGCTGCCGTCTCTGTCTCAGACACTGTATGTATATCTTCAGCTGAGTTATAACAGATAACTTCTAGAATGTGTCAGAAAGTTCACTGACATCGACCTAGGCCAGGTACGCATGCTGCCGTCTCTGTCTCAGACACTGTATGTATATCTTCAGCTGAGTTATAACAGATAACTTCTAGAATGTGTCACTGGAACTCACTGGGGATTTAGTTCAGACACTATATCAGCGTCAGGTCCCGTGGGACCAGACGCGAAAAAAAATTTACCCCAATATGGTTCGGTTTTGAAATTGTGATTATATTTCCAAGTGTAAGGATACTTTTTGGCGCAGTATATTAGTACATTGTGATATTTATATGTATATCAACTTGATGAGAAATATTTGGACTAAAAATAAAAAACTATTTTAGATCAATATTACCGTATGAGCTTAGAATTTGAGCGTGACATATCCAAATTGTATTTATTATGCAAATAAACAATTTCAATGCCACGGAAACTAACCTTTTGTTGAACCTTCCCAATTTATCGTGGTACAAGGTCGCGCATTATATACATGACTGAATATCAAAAGAGCTCTCCGAGGGCCCATGTGTATCTGCTCGTGAACATTTACTCTACATTTACTGTACGTCATCAGTCTTCTGCATTGGAAATCAATTTCGCTTCGAAGGGGGGAGGGGGCGTACGAGCCAGCATTTTACCAACATAATTTCTCTTTTTCCAGGAGAAATACGAATAAAAAAATTGCAACGAGTGTCAACTTGTAATGTAATAATTATTCTCTTTGAATGGAGTTAAACTTGATTTTGCAATAGATATGCCCTTTAAATTACTGTTGTAAGAGTAATTAGCCAATAACGGCTTGGTATTTTAATGACGTCATATGCCTTGGAAAATGGCTTTATTAGATTCCGCAGTCCTTAAAACCCCTGATTTTCTAGTTTATGATCATAATTCTTACACAGACATTTGAATAACTGTGGAAGAAATAATTGTCCAATCACCTATCAGCATATTAATGACGTCATACGCTTTCCAAAAGGTCATCATTGAATTTCGCACCCCTTGGAAATCCATACTTTGTTTTTTCAATTAAAATTTTAGCATATATCATTTGAAATACTGTTATTAAAATGATCGACCAATCACAGGTCAGCATTTTAATGACGTCATAATTTTTTTTTAAATGCTTCCATTGAATTCTGCAGCCTCAAAAACCCCGAAAATGGTAATTTGACCGTGTTTGTATCCGTTTGATTGTCCGTTTATAATTTGGGGACACTTTGAGGCGATACTGGCCCACTGTGCGACGGGGCAAGATCTGCGTAGTGTCTGTGTCCGAAGAAAATGACAACTCCCTTAGATGCTCATATCTGAAATATTTCCCGTTAACTATTACCTGCATCAACTCCGTGGCCAGAGGCATTTGTAGTGTCCACGCATTCAAGGCATTTAGTCTTCCAAAGGTGCTGCCATCATGCGGGTCTATAACGTGTCGGTCTGGTATCCCCGTTACATGCTCAATTCCAGAAGGTATCATGCAAGCTAATGGGGAAAAATGTTGAGGTAAATTTTGCATCATTGTATCCCTCTTTGCTGTGACGTTTCCAGAAACCACGCGAGGTGCCTACCACAAGTTACATTTACAGAAGTTTGCTATATTTTTTCACCTTCTTGCAATGACCGTGCTTCAAAAATGGGGTAACTTTGGCAAGTTACTTTTTACAAGTTCACCCAGTTAGAAATTGATTTTCCTTGAAAAGAAAGAACTTGATTGAAAGAAAATTAATTTTAGAGTTATATATATAGTGGAACATGAAAATAGTGATTTGTAGAAAATGTCTCCTGCCCACAAAAGTTACTCTAGTTTATTGTAATACGGTAACCGATCAAATTTTAGTAAAAGCTTAATTTGCTTGAAATTAGTAACTTGCAATCACCGAAAATGACCCACATTTTAACTTATTGATGAAAGATAATGTTTAAGTAGGCCTGTATCTAGTAAAGGGGTTAAGGTTGGAGTAAAGAGACTGTGATGTTGGGGTTGGTATTTGGGTTATTATAAGAATGATGGCGACCACTATCCAGAAGATGTTCATTAAATTTTATGGTTCAATTGTTGGTATAAAGATTAACCGGATGTATAACAATCGCCAAACTCTGATTATTTAAAATAACGTTTACATAACACTTTTTATGTAGCCATTAATGTGCAGCGATATATGTAAATAAACATGAATACATGTAAATTAACCCTTAAGTGCACCTTAGAACAAGCGGACCCAACCCGTTAATACCACTATTTTAGCACATTTGTCATTGTTTTAGATTTTTTTACTTGGTTTGCTCCAGTCTTCTGTTGGCTGATAATTAAGCAATTTGGTAATACTATTCGAAAAAAACTTACACATCTTTCTCGAAAACTCTTGCCAGTTTTTCAAACAGAATTATCTGTTTACAGTGGCAACATTTTTCTTGTGCATGTCCAGTTTGCCAAAATATTATATCCAAAACTTTTATCACAATCCCTATCATTTTATATTTGTGTTACCATACCTTTTGATAGAGCTAGAGATTTGTTACAACCCAATATTTCCAACCGTAATTGGCATGTACCATTACACTCAACAGGCTCTAAACGAATAAGAATAGTCTCAATCGGGCTGTCAAATGTGTTGGTAACAGATCCGTCCCCGTCGGTGTTCCCTACAAAAAGCTAATATGGAAGGAAACAATGAAATATGTTAGGTTTTGTTTGTAGGTGAGCAAAATTGTAATAGTTAATTTCTGAAAAAAACGGAAGCATGTATAAGACACATTTTCGTCGTCATCATTATCATCATCATCACCAACCCAACCTCATCATCATCATCATCATCATCATCATCATCATCATCATCATCACCATCATCATTATCATCATCATCATCATCATCATTATATATATTCATGATATTCAGGATCATCACCATCATAATCATCGTCCCCTCCTCCTCAATAGCATTATCATCACATTATCGTCTTAATACATTCCAAAATGCAATTTTCTAAGTACATGTATTGGTCAAAAATTTATCAGCGTACTAACATCTGCACCACTGGCCTAATTTAGAAGAGTACTTTTGTGAACTTTAAAGAAAGGTACAGTAATTTGTCCGGGATGGTTAAAATAAAGTACACTCACTTTTGATAGCACTTTTGTCTTAATCCAAAAGTATTTTTATTGCATATTATTATCCTGGGATGGGTTAGCAAATGGTTCACAATGAGAACACAAAGAGTTGTGGTGGACGATGAAACATCGAACCCAGCACAAGTTAATCAGGAGTTCCTCAAGAAACGTTTTTTATTTTTTAGAATTTTGACCAACTTTGAGAAATTTGCACCATAAATGGTCAAAAAATACTTTGACCTCACAGATGAGTTCATCAAGTCATTGCCATTCTAAATATGTATACTTTTATATTCTTTTGACCAACAATTTTGCAGTTATGAGGCTAGCACTACTTTCGGGCTCTGTTGCTATTAGTATACTATCCAGAGAGGTTGTGTTTCGGGCCCTGTTGCTATTAGTATACTATCCAGAGAGGTTGCGTCCTCGCGCTGACGCGCTCGATTGAACGTCTCGCGCTACGCGCTCGCTAAGTCCGTGAGGGCCACAGCCTGCGGCTATTATGAGGCCCGAAAATTTCTGGGTTAAGACCAACCTTAATGTTCCTACTATTATCACATTGATAGATCAATAAAAATACAATTGTTCGCAAACGACTGTCTTTTATACCACAGCAGTGAGGGGGGCCTTCCCATAGAACAATTCTTGGAAAATTCCACATTTAACGACAACCGGGAACCTCGTCATTGAAATACATGCCAAATACGGTCATGCAAAAAACAGCTTAATATGTAAACTAACGGGCGCTTCAAGATTTCCTTGCTTGTATCGATTTATAACGTTTAGATGAAACAAACATGTTCTTATTGTTGGAAGCGCTCCATTATTTACATCATTTATCCATTAAAAACAGTATGTATCCATAGGAGTATGAAAACCAGCGAAATGTTTACGAAACAGGTTAGTCTCGTATCCAGATGGAAATCGCTATGCACTGCCCTGGTAGTCTTTATTATGAGCGCCCGCTTGAGGCCCACATCGCTACATTCTTTAGAGCATAGACTAGTAATGCACGAGTCATGATTGTCGACTCGTGTCACTCGTGTACAGCAACACACACTGAATACTGTGTGAATTGTACATGTATACACACGAAATACGGGGCAGAATAATGTTATTTTATCACACTTCTGCCTACACAATGTCATATTTACTCCAGTTCCCGGAAGATATACAGTTTATTTACGTATATATTAACGTTTATGTCCAGATAAGGCCAGTCATAGTGCAGTTATACTGCACAGCAAACATGATTCGACCTTTGCAGTACTTAAACATGGTTAACAGGAAACTACTCCAGCAAAATCAATCGATAACGTCTAGTCTATCCTCCACATTGAATGGTGGACTGCACTTATGCCCAAATATGGCACTTGCCAATCAATAATCACCCACTTGAAATCCCCTGTCTCGCTGCACTGACCAAAGTTATGGACAGATATGGGAGCTGTTTTTACTGTTATCTGTCATTTACATATCAGGGAGGTACGAACATTTGCAGATGCCCCACATACTCAGTTTTTAGCCTACATGTAATGTATACATTATTCTTGATTGACAGCAAGTACAAAAATATCCGTCAAGTGGTTTAGCTTTAATGCCCTTCGGAAGAGAGCGGTCTACAAGTGAGTGATAGCCACTAAAAGTTGCATTCGATTTACACAGGGAATTTTGCAGGCCATGCCGTGCCCTACTTACTAAAACACCAAAGTGCGAATATTTCCAAATATCTAAATTAGCTAAAAATTTAGGACATGTTACAAAACTATATTTCCTAGAATTTCAGAGAGTACAACAAATATTGGACGGTTATTTTTTTACACAGTGACGTTAACTAGGAAATGCCCTATAAAAAAATGCCCTAAATTCGACCTTGTTTTGTGTGAGGTCTCAATAGAAATATTTCTGTCGTAAAATGGTATCGCCAATACAGGGGTGTAGGGTTTGAGAAATGCTAGATGTGGTTGATAATGATCATGTGGCGAATTGATTTGATTTGTAAAAAAAAACTACCGATTCCAATGTTGATGATTAATGATACATTGCAAGTTCTTTTCATGAATCTTTGCTTTTAAGTATAATAATTTCTTTCCTCAAATCAACTCAACATCTTAGGTTTATACCCCATCTAAAAATGATGAAGTCACATGTGAGAGAATGGTCTTTACCCATTATTGAGGACCCACATGAAAATGATGACGTCAGAGCTGTTACTCATTCGATAATATGCTTTACTCACAAAGCATCATGGGGGTTTTTACTCTTCACAGCTGTACTTCTATGCAAAGTCATTTACACATCTCAATATACAGGTATTCAAATGGCTGCAAATGGCAAATGCGTTTAAATACAGCTAAATGTAAGACACTCAGAATCACAACCAAGAAAAATCCCCTCATTAGTACATGTACGATGTGTAATGATGAACTGGAATATGTCTTTGGAGTAAATATTTCTCATAATTTAAAATGGAGCATCCATAATATCATAGCCAAGGCAAACAAGGCCCTCTGGTTCTTGCGTTGGAATCTTTGGATTGTTGGAGATGTCCGAATTACTGCAACTTTAAAATCCTGGGTAGGTGCTTTCACAAGGTCATTGTGTCAACAATTCTGCATCGATTTGGACAAATGAGGCTTCAAACTGTGCAAAACAAATTTATCTGTAACATCTTCCTATGATAAAGTTAAAGCCATAATATGTGATTTCCACCACAACGACGCCATCCATTTTTCTCGAATTTCTACTTTTTGCATGATTGTAATGCCCAGTGGTGTACTGAAATACCACGTGAAAGCTTGAAGTAAAATGTAAGTTTTTACATTAAATCCGGTGATCACCGGTGTTAAAGAGGATGGTTAAAGACATCGCGTGCATCTGTATCATTGAAGCAGTGACCTATAAACTGTGTGCATATCGCCAATCGTCTTATGTCTTGACATATAAACTATGTACGTATCGCTATTCGTCTTACGTCTTGTTTGTACATCCCAAGTGCGTGACGCTAATCATGATAATAATACGATCGGCGAGCTAATACACTTATTGTAGGCGCTGGAATGAAATAGTAATTTCCTTCGTTTTATAGACTTTACATTTAGTATGGAATATTTTTTCACAAAATTCCAAGACCGGTCTGGAAGGGGTCTGCATAAACCGCACGGGCTAAATATTAATTGGAGTGTGTCAGGAGATGGTGTAAAATATTTGATTGATAGAAAATGTGCTTTCCATGAGTTTACATTGTGGCGCTGATAATGTAGTCAGTTAGCTTAAAATGGCGGATTTAAGGAGACTGAATTTGAGTTTTGTGGAGGTAAAATTTCCGAATTTTAACAAGATTATTCCGATATTATCAAATTTATTGAGGCTTGAGGTTCAAACTTTCTGAGTACGTATCACTTTTAAGAGTCATATTTTTAAGCTCCTTCCATTTTCCAAAAATTGGTATATTGAAAATGTATTTCAGCTGTAACGAATGCCAATTGCTAACAAAGTTTAGAAAATATCACCTCAAACCATAATAAATTTGATAATAACAGAACAATGTTGCATAAAGTCAGTCCGAAATTGTGTCCCCTACAAAGCTCAAAATCAGTCTCCCTAAATCCGCCATTTTAGGTACATTCACTACATTATGAGCACAAAATGTAAACTCATGAGAAGCACATTTTCTGTCAAACAATTATTTTACACCGAGACACCCCAATTAATATTTAGCCCGTGCGGTTTATGCAGACCCCTTCCAGTCCAAATATTCCATACTTAATGTCAAGTCTGTACCTCACTTGTTTGGCTCAAAATTGACAGGGGACAATGTGATCAGTAAAAACAAACATTTAAATAGGAATCCATTCTTCATGCAATCACATATTATTGCTTTAATCGGACAAATCAAACTCGTTTAAAACAACATGCAACTCAAACTAATCGGGTTGTTAAAGCAATTGTTTGATTAATTTGACGCGCAAAATTTAGCCTCGTAACCATGGCAACGTGATTTTTTCGTAATCAGCATTGAAAAGGTCATCTAAGAAACACTCTTGAATGTTTTTTATAACTTCTTCAGTTTGTGTGTGTAAACTTAAAATACTTGAGTGCAGTGAACAGGAGTGAATTAGTATTCGACGCTTCTTGGGATACTCAATAAAATTGAGGTAGCATAACATAACATAACATAACATAACATAACATAACATAGCATAGCATAGGATAGCATAGCATAGCATAGCATAGCATAACATAACATAACATAACATAACATAACATAACATAACATAACATAACTTAACTTAACTTAACTTAACATAACATAACATAACATAACATAACATAACATAACATAACATAATATTACATAACATAACATTACATAACATAACGAATTCGTATGTTCATTTTTAATAGTGCTACGTACCCTCCTGGAGTCATTGGACTCATGCGTTACATATTGTAGTTCACCTCTTTGTGTCAACACATAGTAGCTCGTCACCCAGTTTACATCATTTCCTTGTGTCACAAGACCAGCAACTGTCGTTGTCAACCCAAGATACACCTGCATCCAGGTGCTGTCTGTTGTAGTTGTATCCCAATAGGTATTGCTATTGAGTCTGCCTCCTAATGCTTGGTTATCGTACCATGACGAATCTTTCTCGCTTGTGATTCTTGAGTCAGGAATCTGGTGATTTTCCATTCCAAGTGGAGAAGAACATGATAGTGAATCTAATATGAACAAAATAGAGAATACATTTTTAAAAATCAATAATAAAAAAAAATCAAGAAATGACCAGACATAACAACAAATGATAAATAGATCAAACACGCATATATATGCCCGTGACCACCTCCATCTCACCTTTACACCACCACCGACACAATACCATACAGGGTGTATCAAAATGATTTGTACCGACGACTTCTCATTTTTTGCCGATTTTTTATTTTTGTGCCAGCTTGGGGTTGATTGTTTAAATATTGTAATTATAGTAGTTTGATCTTCTCTAAGAATTTTAGATCATAAAGGTCGCACATTCTGTTCAGAAGTTACATGATTTTAAAGGAAAGTAGGTGTTTTTACACTTTCCATGTAACGCTGGATCAGTAGCCATTTCCAAGGCTCTATTTTACTGCAAATACCTTGTGAGAAAGATATGTTGAAAATCATGGAAATGTTTAATATTTTCCTTGCCTATTTCTTCATTCATAATATATAAAAATGTTCTAATCAATATTTATTGGTTGAGAGTAATATTATGGACTTGAATAATTTAGGTGGGGTGGAAAAAGTTTGTGTATCAACACTTTCCAGGGCGGTAATTTAAATTGTAGTATTGAGATTACGAAGTAGATGGTGTGGCAGAATGGCTATAGACTGTAGACAGTAGGTTAGACCTGGTAAAAGTTATTGGAATGGCTCCACAGTATTCCACACTTCAGTGTGCATTTATGATACATGTTGACACGAACCTATGGAGAAGTGCAGAGAAAATTTGGAAGACAGTTTTCAATAGCACGGCGTATTCCATGCAAACATACTATAACTTGCAATGTTTCACAATTTGATATGGGCAGTTACAGAATGGATCTATCCCAGGTGTTAAGTTCATTCAAGATATGGCTTCACCTCACACTGCCAGAGTCGGAAAGCAGGGATTTCAGGAACTTTCTTAAAGCATGTGTAGAGCAATTTTATGTTATGTAGCCTGAGGTGAGATATTGAAGAGCATGTATGCAATAAACGATTCAAGCATCTTGTGTTGTGTAAGTAAAACCATGATTACTTCGATCTTCGTTTAAATGAGAATAGCTCCCAGATGCATCAACCTATCAACTTCAGATTATTAGACCAATAAGTTAACATATGCCTCTTTCTATTTCTAGTACAAAAACTATATTAATTAGGAATTTTATATTTTTGATATATTTATAGCCCGGTACCAATCATTTTGATACACCCTGTACACTCCTACCCTGATACCACCGTGACGCCTCTTAACCCACCCTGACAGTAACAGTGACACCCTTAATCTGCCCTGACATTATTATTATGAAAAAGAGAATGCCTATATTTTAAGTTGTACACAAAATGCTTCCTGTTGACAATGAACTTGGACATCTGGGTTTAAGGCTAACATAAGTTACATCTTGGGGCTATGTGCACAATAGAGAGATTGCGAAATTTACGTGTAACGTGATACGGGAACCTAAACCGCACGCTGCACTAGTCGAAAATAAATTAGTATGCCCTCTAGAGGGTGAAATCTATTGTGAATTGGTCAATCGTAGAATTCCCGTAAGGCGGTCGTGTTGCGGTTGGTAGCAAATAATAGAGAGATTGCAAGTTTACAAGTTTACAAGTTTTACCAGTTTTATTAAACTCTATAACTACCTTCAAAAAGGTATGAGAGAATAATCAAACATACAGTCATTATATATACATACATACACATACAACCAAATCCAAATGTATATAATCCAAATCCAAATCCAAATAGATAACATAAAATACATATAAGATAATACCGTTTCAATTTTACGACTTCAAAATATACGAAGAGGCGTTCACTGCTTACGCCATACGGGTAACGTATTACGACATTTTGCGGTAGAACGTCATAGTGTCGTTCACATCCAAACTAGTCTCCTACATAGCCAGTTTGTGTCGGTCCTAACGCTCGTCGTTCCTAGTATGTTCGTGATTTCCGCATAAAGTCTGACCCGAGACTACATCTAAACCCAATTGCAACAAGCTCATGGTGGCGCTATGCTGAGATAAATAGAGGCTCTGCATGCTTTTATTCATTGGTTCCAAACAAAGGATTTGAACTGATGTCCTTCACCGTAATCATGGCGGTGTGCAGTCCATTCAATCAAATGTTGTCATCCACCTATTTGATCGTAGTGCATTTGTTAGGTGTGTGAGACGAATTGTCGCGGTAGATTGCAATCATGCTTTTGTTGAATGCATTTGAGTAGTCCGCCACATTTAAGGTATGATACGTCATATGCACAACCTCTATATGTATAAAGATATAGGAAGCACCCATGGATCCGCCTTGGGTGCAGCGAACCAGAGAGGATGATAATAGATTATCATCTTCTTTCATCGAACCTACTTTCCTCGGTATTGATATGTAAATACGACTGGCTGTATCTATTGCTCTAAGCATTCAGTCCAGATTAGCGATATTAGCACTATTGCCAAATGAGTAGGCCTATTATTCACACGTGTATGATATTTGTTTAAATAACCTAAACCGAGTTTGGTGTTGGATGCCTTGGAAGTCGCCATGGTGTATATTATTACCCTAGGTCAATCTGTAAAACGGGGACCCTAAAAACGGGGACCCCAAAATTTTGTATATTGGACAATTATATAAGAAGTGCTTACTACTTTCATAAATTACATTTGTAATATTAGTATATCCATGGTGAATATTTTGTCGAGATTTGGAGACTCATCAGTCCTAAAATAGAGTGAAAAAATAGGGGTCCCCGTTGTTGGGGTCCCCGTTTTACAGATTACTCTGGGTCAATCTGTAAAACGGGGACCCCAAAGTTGAAAAACGGGGACCCCTAAAAATTTGTCAGTAACTTTATGGGGTGATTCTAAGGGGTCCCCGTTTTGGGGGTCCCCGTTTTCGGGGTCCCCGTTTTATATACTCCCGATGTTTACGGTAATCAGTGGTAATCGTCAGCATGTCTCAATTGCCACCGGTCTTCATATCATAAATATGATAAACAAACCATCTAACCCAATAAGTATGATATATTATGACGAGTAATAGAAAACCCCTGAAAAACTTTTTTCTTTATCTCAAGTCTGGTTATTTTCTTTCTAGGCCCAAATTAGATGACTGACAAAAGTTAAGCGATTTCACTCAATAATGCAATTTAGGTATCCAATATGGCCGCCGGAAGGGCGAACATTTGACATTTTTGGGACGTCATTTCAATCTCCTCAACCCTACCACCTACAGAGTTAAAATTTGGCATGTATACTGTTGAAATGTATTGCTTGTTTTAGTTTTTGCATTTTCAATCCCATATTTGCATAATTCTAAAAAATATTAAGTATGCGCATAGCTAATTTTGCATACGGAAATGCCACAAACAAATTGCAGTTCCACATGAGGAAATACACCAAAAATATTGCAGTTCCCCATGTGAAAATACACCAAAAATATTGCAGTTCCCCATGCGGAAATACACCAAAAATATTGCAGTTCACCATGCGGAAATACACCAAAAATATTGCAATTCCCCATGCGGAAATGCACCAAAAATATTGCAGTTCCCCATGCAAGTTGGGATATGTAGTTCCTCATGCGGAAGTGCGTGACGGAATGTGTAGTTTCGCATGCGAAACTGCAAGCTGATGTGTGCAGTACTGCATGCGGTACTGCACATATAACAGTCGGTTGTATATAATACCTGGTTTGAGACCTTGACGTACTTTTAAGACCATAACGTGTTTTTGAGACCATAACGTGTTTTTGAGACCATAACGTGTTTTTGAGACCATAACGTGTTTTTGAGACCATAACGTGTTTTTGAGACCATAACGTGTTTTTGAGACCATAACGTGTTTTGAGACCATAACGTGTTTTTGAGACCATAACGTGTTTTTAAAACCATAACGTGTTTTTGAGACCATAACATGTTTTTGAGACCATAACGTGTTTTTGAGACCATAACGTGTTTTTGAGACCATAACGTGTTTTTGAGACATTTTTCTGTTTTTGAGACCTTTTTCTGTTTTTGAGACCTTTCTCTGTTTTTGAGACCTTTTCTGTTTTTGAGACCTTTCTCTGTTTTTGAGACCTTTCTCTGTTTTTGAGACCTTTCTCTGTATTTGAGACCTTTCTCTGTTTTTGAGACCTTTCTCTGTATTTGAGACCGTTCTCTGTTTTTGAGACCTTTCTCTGTTTTGAGACCTTCCTCTGTATTTGATACCTTTCTCTGTTTTTGAAACCTTTCTCTGTTTTTGAGACCTTTCTCTGTTTTTGAGACCTTTCTCTGTTTTTGAGACCTTTCTCTGTATTTGAGACCTTTCTCTGTTTTTGAGACCTTTCTCTGTTTTGAGACCTTTCTCTGTATTTGAGACCTTTCTCTGTTTTTGAGACCTTTCTCTGTTTTTAAGACCTTTTTTTAAGACCTTCTCTGTTTTTGAGACGTTTCTCTGTTTTGGAGACGTTTCTCTGTATTTGAGACCTTTCTCTGTTTTTGAGACCGTATTGTGCTATTGAGACATTACTGTGTGTTTGTTTCTGAGAGCTTTCTGTGTTGTTGAGACCTTATTATACTTTTGAGGCCTTGTTGTGTGTTTTTTTCTGAGACCTTAGTGTGTTTTTAAGACCTTATTGTACTTTTGAGACCCTTGTGTGGTTTTGAGACCCTTTTGGCCCTCACGTGTTTTTGAGACCATAACGTGTTTTTGAGACCTTTTTCTGTTTTTGAGACCTTTCTCTGTTTTTGAGACCTTTTCTGTTTTTGAGACCTTTCTCTGTTTATGAGACCTTTCTCTGTTTTTGAGACCTTTCTCTATATTTGAGACCTTTCTCTGTTTTGAGACCTTTCTCTGTATTTGAGACCTTTCTCTGTTTTTGAGACCTTTCTCTGTTTTGAGACCTTTCTCTGTATTTGAGACCTTTCTCTGTTTTTGAAACCTTTCTCTGTGTTTGAGACCTTTCTCTGTTTTTGAGACCTTTCTCTGTTTTTGAGACCTTTCTCTGTATTTGAGACCTTTCTCTGTTTTTGAGACCTTTCTCTGTTTTGAGACCTTTCTCTGTATTTGAGACCTTTCTCTGTTTTTGAGACCTTTCTCTGTTTTTGAGACCTTTCTCTGTTTTTGAGACGTTTCTCTGTTTTTGAGACGTTTCTCTGTATTTGAGACCTGTCTCTGTTTTTGAGACCGTATTGTGCTATTGAGACATTACTGTGTGTTTGTTTCTGAGAGCTTTCTGTGTTTTTGAGACCTTATTATACTTTTGAGACCTTGTTGTGTGTTTATTTCTGAGACCTTTATGTGTTTTTAAGACCTTATTGTACTTTTGAGACCCTTGTCTGGTTTTGAGACCCTTTTGGCCCTCACGGCCGCCCATTTTCTGAACGTGTTTACGTGCGGTTACAACACTCACCCGAATTTGGTATCGTCGTTTTCGGCGTTCCTTTGTGTTTATAAATATGGTATTGTACTGAATATACCGGTAATTTAAATGGTCAACCTACCAAAGGTGGTCGATTCTGGTGTAGTTGGTCCTCGGGTAGTTAATCCCTGGGTGGTTGATGCAAGGGCGGTCGATCCAGGAGTGGTTGAATCCGGGTTGGTTAATCCCTGGGTGGTTGATCCCTGTGTGGTATGTCCAGGAGTGGTCGATCCAGGGGTACTGAATTCAGTGGTGCTCTCTCCATTGTCGTTGGAACTTGTAGTTGTAGTTGTAGGTTCACTACTTGATGGGGCATTTGCATTTGATGTTGGACTCTCTGTTGTGATACCTTCTGTGGTAATTGTAGCATGAAACAAGATACAATGTATAGTATGCATGTATGGAATAGGAGGACCTCCTGAAATTTGACTTTCAATACATTTAGATTGCTATATCAAAAACAAGAGTATTTCAGGAATTAATTTCAAATTACTGGCACTAAAGATGTTTTCAAAATTGTAACATGGTGACAACCATAGGCTCAGGAACCAGGGGTTGGGAGCTCAACCGCCATAATTTGGGAGATGGCTTGAATACCCTTCAACCTCAATAATTACAAATGAAGTTAACTACTTGTGATCAGGTACCCGGGATAGGTACTGGGAAAAAATGACCGTTTTAACATAATTACAAAACTTTCTGACCCATCCAGAACAAATCATCAACAAAATTATGTTTGAAATATTTCTAGGCCACTAAAAACCGTCTATCAGTGTCTTGAAAGTAAACAGCTGTGTCGCTATACGTCGCTAGGCACGACTGAACGCCGCGCTGGTACAAACAATACCAGCGTTTGATCACTAGCGATTTTTGAATCAGCGAATGAATTATTGGTGTTCAAAGTACGATACTAAAGACGTGACTCCAGTCATATTTACCTGGTATAAATAAAATGGAGTGTTTTTTTTAATCTCGCGAATTGAATTTATTCTTCAATAGAGTTTATTGTATGGTCTTAATGTTCGCTTTTTGAGGCAAGGTTTTTGGTGAATATATAGAGCAGAACATAACAAACTAATATACCAATTTCCTCAAAAATGTCTAATACATCACTATGTGATACAGCCGATGTTGTGTGTTTTCCATAGTGACGTATCGTTTTGTATTTATTACTTTCAATTTGCCAGTAATCATGTGTCTTTATTTCTTTTGAAAGAAATTACAAAATGCTCAAAATATAATGAATGTCTGATTTACACGACTAGATTTTTATATTGACATTTCTTTAAACCCGATTTTCTCAAAAAAGTTGTTTATTCGCGATGTTACAGTAGACAAAATCTGCCACGTGCCAACTTGACTCTCCTATTCCGAATTCCCAATTTGAATATTCACTACGTTTGTAACGTAGATGTTGGTGGAAAATAAGATACGCTTATCAGCATGATCAGACCTACCTTTGATGTCGACAACAAAATCACATGTCTCGTTGTTCTTGCTGCTGTCTCCTGCTACGCACGTGACCGTTGTTTGTCCTATAGGAAACTGAGATCCAGATGCCGGGTTACACACTACGCTCACCTCACCAGAGTTATCAGTAGCAGTAGGAGTCTGGTATATAACTATGGCCGTGGCTTTGCCTGGATCCGTCTCCAATTCCATGTCTGCAGGACATGACCCGATCACTGGTGCTTCTACATCTAAAATGAGGAACGATGTAACATGTAGAACTACGTAACATGTAGTCAGGGCTCGACCTTAACTTTTTTGGCACTAGCCAGTCGGGTAATTCTAAAAAGTTACACCTCCGACAGTAATTTTACAAGCCCGAACTTGTTCTAAAATAATGTTACAATAAATGCGAAAAGAAGACGATAGTCTATTAACTTTAATACAAAAAAGTAAAGTAGCAGTAAACTAACCATTAGATTTGAGCCCTGTGTGAGCTTGTGACTTGTTCGTTATTAAACAATATAACTAATAAATATCGTTGTACCATCTACGTATGTCATCCTCAAAGAAGCTTGGTCTTTGACCCCGGCTTCATATTTCCACGTTCTCAGCCTCTAAAGAGCGCTCTCAAAACCCAAACTTTGGTCCAATTGGAAATCGTCATTCAATATACAACCTGCATGCATGTGCATTGAAGATGAACAGCCAAAGAGGGGCAGCACTGGGCATGCGCAGAGTAGGGGCCAGGTATCTTTATTGTCATTTAAAGCCAGAGGGGATTCTTGTATATATTTCAGCATGCAAGGGTGACCCTTTCCCGCGCACGCGTGTGGGGGCACACCGTTACCGCCTGGCTAATAATTATTTGGTGCAGAAGGGACACTAAAATGAATACACGGGATCGATACACGTGAATTGCTATGCACGATTTTGATATCAGACGAAAATCTTCTGATACCGGGTTAGAAAATGATGAATATCTCCCGTCATGATTTTTTTCTCAAGAAACCAGATTTGGTCTCATAAACTTGGAAATACGTGTTGAACAGATATGATAGTCGCTAGAATGCGCTTTGAAAATTGGCCGTGCGCTTTGAACTCAAAATTTGACCATTTTATATTGCGTTGGTCCTGTTATGGACTACAGCGTGCAGCGTGTAGTACAGCTGCACTCACTGTAGGCAGTATAAAGTCGATGACCATTGACCTCAATGGGGTATACAAGCAATCACGCACAACCAAGATCGATTACCCGGCTATTGTGAGTAGCCTTAGTTATGTCCCTCGACTAATTATTAGTTTAAAAGAGCTTTAAAGGTTTGAACCAAATGGCTAATCGTAGCTGTGGATTTAACCTACCATGGCGATTCCTGCCATGAAGATATAGGGTCGAAGACACTGTGGGGGGTGTATCTATAATACGTGTGTACGTTTGTTGTGTGGGTGGACATTCATTTGTTGATACAACGCAATTAAAACAACTTCATTATACCGACTTACCTTTTATATCAACTTGAAAGTCGCATGTTACGCTGTTCTCGCTGTGGTCTCCTGCTACGCACGTGACCGTTGTTTGTCCGATAGTAAATACTGATCCAGATGGTGGGTAGCACACTACGCTCACTTTAGCACCAGATTGATCTGCAGCAGTGGGATTCTCGTACACAACCACGGCGGTGGCTTTACCGGGATCTGCCTCCATATTTTGGTTTGTCGGACATGAAACCGTCACTGGTGCTTGGCGTATGTCTGGGTGAACCAAAAACTCAGATATTGACTTTTGTATTCCACGCAAAGTAAACGTAATTTTCAAAAATTATAATGACGACAACGACGACGACGACGACGATGGTTATGATGATGAAGATGATGATGATGATTATGATGATGATGATGATGAAGATGATGATGATGATGATGATGATGGTGATGATGATGATGATGATGACGATGATGATGATGATGATGATGATTATGACGATGATGATGACGATGATAATAACAATAAAAAATAATTGCACTAATAACAATAACAAGGAATAGTTTCTTACCACAATATGTAGTGCGGTACATAAGTTCATCAAGTATGACCTTCTTCCAATTTTGTCTCATAATCAATAAGTATGGGTCGTCTAAAAACCACAGGTCGACATCTTCATAATCTTCTTTCCTTCTTGGACAAGATTTTGTATGTTTAGGTGCTACAACTGCTTGGCAAAAACATATTTCCTTATATGGAAGAGACCATCTTAAGACACCGCCTCTAGAAGCATCTGGTCTTTTTTCAAGAATACAAACGGTAGTCTGCACCACACCTAAATGAGCTGTTAACATATTGACAAAATAGTGAACCAATTGTAAAAATAAATGTATAAAAAGTCACTACCATACAGTAGTATCTGTAGCAAGGTCAAACAAAAATTGCTTCCGAAATCTCGTCAGGTCAGTGACATTATATTCATTTGTTTATTTATAGAAAAGCCAAATTAGACAGCAAGCAAGGGCTTCCAGGTCCAGCAGAAATGGCAAAAGCACTGACATCTGAGATATGACTGGACCAACCTTTGCAAACTGGTCATAAAACGTATAAATACACATAAAAATTACAAAGATAATAACACATACAAAGTACAATTTTTAAAAACAGCACTATATTAAAAGCATGAAGCCCCCAATATATTGCACCTAGTCAAGCAGAATAAAATACACCCCATATATTACGATAATGCCCCTCCCCATCTACATGACAAAACACAATATTGGCACTAAGGATTATATTCATTTGTTTATTTATAGAAAAGCCAAATTAGACCAGCAAGCAAGGGCTTCCAGGTCCAGCAGAAATGGCAAAAGCACTGACATCTGAGATATGACTGGACCAACCTTTGCAAACTGGTCATAAAACGTATAAATACACATAAAAATTACAAAGATAATAACACATAAAAAGTACAATTTTTAAAAACAGCACTATATTAAAAGCATGAAGCCCCCAATATATTGCACCTAGTCAAGCAGAATAAAATACACCCCATATATTACGATAATGCCCCTCCCCATCTACATGACAAAACACAATATTGGTACTAAGGATTACATTGAATGGACTGAAAGTAATCTCTCAAGTGGGATTAACAAATTAATATCCTTAATGGGCAGGGTCTGATTTACCATTGGGCCAGATAGGCTCGGGCCTAGGGACCCAAAAATGTTGGGACCCAAAAATTTGCCATGTGTATGTTCCTTTTTAGCCCCAAAATATACCATATTTTGATCCTAAATAGGGTAAATCGCAAAATTAGGCGCAATGGCCCTTTATATAGCGAATTTCACCTTCATTTTGGGCTAAGATCGCCTGACATGGAATTTTTTCACACACTTTGCTTAGAAATGTCAAATGTCCTAGTAAAATCGGAATATCTAAATTCGATCTTATACATAAAACTTGGCAACTTGAATGCACATGCCTTCCTCACGATGAGTTTGACCCTCAAATTTTGAGGCTTAGCACAGGGCCCTCAAAAAGGCAAATCCGGCCCTGGTAATGTGACGGGGAAGGTCAAACCATTTTAAGGAAGCGTTGGATGGTGTGATAAAGAAAAGCATCAGTTTTGAATTGAGATGGTAAAAAATAAGGTGATCAGGGTGCCTACTATTCGAACTGATTTTATTTTATGGTGTGTCAAATCTGACAGTTCATAATTATTACTATCGAACACATTGTGAAAAGATAGTTAAACCGATTCTATCCACCATGTTAATTAACTTTTCTCATCATATTAATGTTAATGTCTACGTTGCCAATTAATGGATACTCATCACTTGGCGGTGCTATAAAAATTTCCACTACATCTATTTTAAATGCTTTCAGTGCAAAATTCTGTCATTAGAAAGATCATTAAGGGCGTTCATTTATTTCTTCATGGTGTCGAGGCAATTAACAAAGTGCAAACTTAACGTTCTGTACCAAAGCCGGTTCTGCACTGTCGATTATCACAATAAAAATACACACAAACAAACCTTTTTGTTATATTTTCAAAAGGACACACAAAGATTGCCTACAGAGAGTTTTATAAAAGCTAAAAACACTTAATAAATTTAAGACTTCTTAAAATGTTGCCATATATAAATGTATCGCTTTTTGGGAAACAACGTTTGCTCTCAATTTCTGATAGAATTATTGAACTTGGAAAACGTGACCAGAGTTACCCCTGCTTGCTAAAGCTACCCTGTTCTACGGTAGGCTTTACTCCACATCTTGAGCTCAACCATCTGTCTATGACTGTTGAATACATATACACCAAGCACAAAAAGAAACTCGTCAGTTATAGTCGTCCTTGCTTCTTTTGAAATATACAATTTGCTAATTGGACTTTGCTTTCTTATTTGACACCCTGTTCGTGAAAACCGAGATATGCGTCTTCAAACCCTCAAACCCCAAAATCAAAAGTTGCAATTTTGACGATTTTCAATGGGAACGCATCGTTGTATTGCATACAGGCACCACGGACCAATCAACCGTGCTTGTTACATAATGTGTGCTTTATTGATTGCCCGTAGTGCTTGATGGTTTGGAGGCACATATCTTGGTCAATTCGTGTTCGATTTTGACGAACAGGGTGTCAAATAAGAAAGTAAAGTCCACTTAAAAATGTATTTTACAGAATAATCCAACATTATCAGGTTGTTGAACAGCAAGGATGACTATAACTGACGAGTTTCCTTTTGTGTCTGGTGTAGTTTATTGCATTGTGACATTGGAGATCAGACACTTTGGTGTTTAACACAATCGGCGACAATAATAACGCAAAATCGACGACAACACTTAGAGCAGCTGTAGCAGTAGGGTTAGAGTTCATCCTCCAAATTTTTAGTGTTATGGTTTACAGATCTTGAGTGCTATCTTTCTCCTTGAATCCATTGACTTTCTCCTTGAATACATTGAACACATTGAATACATTAACTTTTACATTGATTACATTGACTTTCCCCTGCTAGCTGCGTAATCGTCAACGATTACTATAATGTGAATAATAACTGAACATGCGACATATCGACAATAACCATGCCGTGGTGTTGCTAATGGGGGCAGCTGGCCGCACTGATATTTAAGTTCGATAGACCTTGTTTGTGCCTTTTGGCCCATTTTTGACAATTATCGTCAATTTCCCCCTCCCCCTTGAAAGTTGCCTCCTTCCACCCTTTTGAATATGTTCTGGCTACACCACTGACGTGTCTTTTCTGCAGGACTACAGTTGCTCTATTGGCATGTCAGTTGTTCAATGATGGCTAATTTAGCATGGGTAAGACCCTCGACATTCAACTTCAGTATCGCGATACCCTTACCCTTAAAGAGCGCCAAGCTGGGGGCCACGGCGCGCCGAGCTTAAGTCCTATCTTCGGTTCGACAAAACAAAATTGCTGAAACGCTACCAGAGAAAGTAAATGACAACATGTTGGGATTCCACGCTATAATACAACAACCAATACCCCACACGGACTGTCATTTGATGGGTTTGGCAGGAAAAGGTGTTATGTATTTGAACAACATCCAGAGCTGGTTGAGTAGGAATAGATGATGATTTTGGACCAGTTGAAGAAGACATCAGCATACTCTACTGTGTCCCAGCTCCCTTTTAGACGAGACATGACATGTTTAGGTAATGATAGAAAGAGCTAGAGAAGATCCCGCCAGCACCCAATGTTTTTTATGCAAATTGTCACTCAAACAAAATTCTCACTCAAAACAAATCCTAAATTGCAACAGCCAATACCCCACACGTTAAATGGTGATTTCTGAACAATTATCATCCATGCAGATTGTTTTCTCTCTAACTAGAAAATCTAGAAAAGTGTATAAATAATCGTTAACCCTGTTCTTACATTATCCCTCCAGGTGCACCAAATGCTCAAATACTGTATGCGACAAAGTGATTTGTACTAATCTTGGGACCATGCGGAGACATAACAACAATCAGACTTCAAGGGCAGAGGAAATCCGCTGATATTTATTTTTGCTCTTGCCAAAAATTAAAGAGATTAAAGAGAGTTTAATGCTCTTCATTCATATTAGCCACAAATCTGGGTTTTTTGTTTGTTTTCGATTTGAGTGCGGATGTGTGACATTTTAGGCAAAATCAATCATTTCTGGCCTATTACTTCATTATTTTGTACAAATTTCGAATATTTCATAGTTATGCTTGGGCGCACTTGTGATATGATAGTGACGTCATTTAGATAATCGAACACATTGTGAAAAGATAGTTAAACCGATTCTATCCACCATGTTAATTAACTTTTCTCATCATATTAATGTTAATGTCTACGTTGCCAATTAATGGATACTCATCACTTGGCGGTGCTATAAAAATTTCCACTACATCTATTTTAAATGCTTTCAGTGCAAAATTCTGTCATTAGAAAGATCATTAAGGGCGTTCATTTATTTCTTCATGGTGTCAAGGCAATTAACAAAGTGCAAACTTAACGTTCTGTACCAAAGCCGGTTCTGCACTGTCGATTATCCCAATAAAAATACACACAAACAAACCTTTTTGTAATATTTTCAAAAGGACACACAAAGATTGCCTACAGAGAGTTTTATAAAAGCTAAAACACTTAACAAATTTAAGACTTCTTAAAATGTTGCCATATATAAATGTATCGCTTTTTGGGAAACAACGTTTGCTCTCAATTTCTGATAGAATTATTGAACTTGGAAAACGTGACCAGAGTTACCCCTGCTTGCTAAAGCTACCCTGTTCTACGGTAGGCTTTACTCCACATCTTGAGCTCAACCATCTGTCTATGACTGTTGAATACATATACACCAAGCACAAAAAGAAACTCGTCAGTTATAGTCGTCCTTGCTTCTTTTGAAATATACAATTTGCTAATTGGACTTTGCTTTCTTATTTGACACCCTGTTCGTGAAAACCGAGATATGCGTCTTCAAACCCTCAAACCCCAAAATCAAAAGTTGCAATTTTGACGATTTTCAATGGGAACGCATCGTTGTATTGCATACAGGCACCACGGACCAATCAACCGTGCTTGTTACATAATGTGTGCTTTATTGATTGCCCGTAGTGCTTGATGGTTTGGAGGCACATATCTTGGTCAATTCGTGTTCGATTTTGACGAACAGGGTGTCAAATAAGAAAGTAAAGTCCACTTAAAAATGTATTTTACAGAATAATCCAACATTATCAGGTTGTTGAACAGCAAGGATGACTATAACTGACGAGTTTCCTTTTTGTGTCTGGTGTAGTTTATTGCATTGTGACATTGGAGATCAGACACTTTGGTGTTTAACACAATCGGCGACAATAATAACGCAAAATCGACGACAACACTTAGAGCAGCTGTAGCAGTAGGGTTAGAGTTCATCCTCCAAATTTTTAGTGTTATGGTTTACAGATCTTGTAAGCCATGAGTGCTATCTTTCTCCTTGAATCCATTGACTTTCTCCTTGAATACATTGAATACATTGAATACATTAACTTTTACATTGATTACATTGACTTTCCCTGCTAGCTGCGTAATCGTCAACGATTACTATAATGTGAATAATAACTGAACATGCGACATATCGACAATAACCATGCCGTGGTGTTGCTAATGGGCGCAGCTGGCCGCACTGATATTTAAGTTCGATAGACCTTGTTTGTGCCTTTTGGCCCATTTTTGACAATTATCGTCAATTTCCCCCTCCCCCTTGAAAGTTGCCTCCTTCCACCCTTTTGAATATGTTCTGGCTACACCACTGACGTGTCTTTTCTGCAGGACTACAGTTGCTCTATTGGCATGTCAGTTGTTCAATGATGGCTAATTTAGCATGGGTAAGACCCTCGACATTCAACTTCAGTATCGCGATACCCTTACCCTTAAAGAGCGCCAAGCTGGGGGCCACGGCGCGCCGAGCTTAAGTCCTATCTTCGGTTCGACAAAACAAAATTGCTGAAACGCTACCAGAGAAAGTAAATGACAACATGTTGGGATTCCACGCTATAATACAACAACCAATACCCCACACGGACTGTCATTTGATGGGTTTGGCAGGAAAAGGTGTTATGTATTTGAACAACATCCAGAGCTGGTTGAGTAGGAATAGATGATGATTTTGGACCAGTTGAAGAAGACATCAGCATACTCTACTGTGTCCCAGCTCCCTTTTAGACGAGACATGACATGTTTAGGTAATGATAGAAAGAGCTAGAGAAGATCCCGCCAGCACCCAATGTTTTTTTATGCAAATTGTCACTCAAACAAAATTCTCACTCAAAACAAATCCTAAATTGCAACAGCCAATACCCCACACGTTAAATGGTGATTTCTGAACAATTATCATCCATGCAGATTGTTTTCTCTCTAACTAGAAAATCTAGAAAAGTGTATAAATAATCGTTAACCCTGTTCTTACATTATCCCTCCAGGTGCACCAAATGCTCAAATACTGTATGCGACAAAGTGATTTGTACTAATCTTGGGACCATGCGGAGACATAACAACAATCAGACTTCAAGGGCAGAGGAAATCCGCTGATATTTATTTTTGCTCTTGCCAAAAATTAAAGAGATTAAAGAGAGTTTAATGCTCTTCATTCATATTAGCCACAAATCTGGGTTTTTTTTTTTTTTTCGATTTGAGTGCGGATGTGTGACATTTTAGGCAAAATCAATCATTTCTGGCCTATTACTTCATTATTTTGTACAAATTTCGAATATTTCAGAGTTATGCTTGGGCGCACTTGTGATATGATAGTGACGTCATTTAGATAATGCTAGTACTTATTGTTGGTATCATTGGACAGATGAGTCCTATGGCTATCCTTTGATATCAATATACAAAAATACATTTGTATTCCAGCAATACATTTAAGTTTGTATATATGCTCTAAAATAACGGCTTCCCTTTTCTTTTCTCTTTTCTACACAAGACTTGAATAAAAAATGTGCACTCACCTATCAATGTTATGGTGATGATGAAAATAAAAGAAACATCAAATTCCATTGTCATATTCTTTTTATGTTCATCTTCTTCAAAGTGTAACGTTGATAAAGAAACAGGTCGTTCTTTAGTAACTCTTAAAGCGCTATGCTGATCAATTGATATCGAATGCTACAGTGGAATCAGTGGACTTATCTAGAAATGTCAGTTCTGCAACTGAATGCCACGTGTCTACTTTGGGTGACGATTTGAGTGGCGATTGGTTACAACTACACAATGACATTATATTATTAGGCTTCGCACCATATTATAGCATTTGCGAGGAGGACACCCTCAATTATTTGCAAAATTCTGATGTTCACGCGATTGTATTGTATTTGAATACACTAAAATTACTAGCTAATTTCTAGACTTAAGGTGGTACTACACCCCTTGATAAATGTTGTGACTAATTTTGCATTTTTCTCACAAAATAACCCCCTCTACATTTTGGTTACTATAAAATGTTAGATAAAATTCCAAATTCATTTATTCTCTTTAATTAACTTCAGTCATATAATTCGTAACTGAATGTCACGTGTCGACTTTGGATGACGATATGAGTGCCGATGGCTTCAAGCCATATTGTAACATTTACTGAAGAGGACACCATAAATAATTTTGATTTAACACGATTGTTATGTAGTTTAAAAACTAATATACCGTGGTAAAATCTATTTGTGGAGATGTTTAATAAAACGACGTGACCCGTTGTTTTATACATATCTTTATGAATACGACAGAGTGCCGAATACGCAAAATTGCTGTAAACGGCGTTTGAAAATCTTGGTACCATTACATTGGTCATTCTAAAAATTCGTGAACATTCGTGAACTAAACACTCATTTGAAATGTATATTATAGAAGTGAATGTTCACCAATTATTTGCAACACTTGCATGTTCTGAAACAATGGATAACTTCCTCAAAACGGGTATTTACAGCTCTTCGGCTTTATGCTAAATCCAAAAAGTGTCAACCGCTGCGCAAAGAGTTACATAAGGGGACGAATCCGCATTTAACTTCGTGTAAACTATTGCACTCGTCCTTGATTTGGGGTTTTTTGTGTAAAGATTTCTGATTTCCTAATGCTATAGACTCTAAACTTAGTTTATAAGTTATAATTAGTTATCACCGTAATATTTAGTTGAAATAAAGGATTTTTGAGTAGAAAAGACAATATTGGCCTATATTTTTGTGTATAATTTTCTGTGATTTCCCAATTTTGCGACGGCGCTCTTCCATAATTACGCCATAGCGATATCGGGATTGTTTGTACTTATTTTGGTCGACGACAACACTTAGAGCAGCTGTAGCAGTAGGGTTAGAGTTCATCCTCCAAATTTTTAGTGTTATGGTTTACAGATCTTGTAAGCCATGAGTGCTATCTTTCTCCTTGAATCCATTGACTTTCTCCTTGAATACATTGAATACATTGAATACATTAACTTTTACATTGATTACATTGACTTTCCCCTGCTAGCTGCGTAATCGTCAACGATTACTATAATGTGAATAATAACTGAACATGCGACATATCGACAATAACCATGCCGTGGTGTTGCTAATGGGGGCAGCTGGCCGCACTGATATTTAAGTTCGATAGACCTTGTTTGTGCCTTTTGGCCCATTTTTGACAATTATCGTCAATTTCCCCCTCCCCCTTGAAAGTTGCCTCCTTCCACCCTTTTGAATATGTTCTGGCTACACCACTGACGTGTCTTTTCTGCAGGACTACAGTTGCTCTATTGGCATGTCAGTTGTTCAATGATGGCTAATTTAGCATGGGTAAGACCCTCGACATTCAACTTCAGTATCGCGATACCCTTACCCTTAAAGAGCGCCAAGCTGGGGGCCACGGCGCGCCGAGCTTAAGTCCTATCTTCGGTTCGACAAAACAAAATTGATGAAACGCTACCAGAGAAAGTAAATGACAACATGTTGGGATTCCACGCTATAATACAACAACCAATACCCCACACGGACTGTCATTTGATGGGTTTGGCAGGAAAAGGTGTTATGTATTTGAACAACATCCAGAGCTGGTTGAGTAGGAATAGATGATGATTTTGGACCAGTTGAAGAAGACATCAGCATACTCTACTGTGTCCCAGCTCCCTTTTAGACGAGACATGACATGTTTAGGTAATGATAGAAAGAGCTAGAGAAGATCCCGCCAGCACCCAATGTTTTTTTTATGCAAATTGTCACTCAAACAAAATTCTCACTCAAAACAAATCCTAAATTGCAACAGCCAATACCCCACACGTTAAATGGTGATTTCTGAACAATTATCATCCATGCAGATTGTTTTCTCTCTAACTAGAAAATCTAGAAAAGTGTATAAATAATCGTTAACCCTGTTCTTACATTATCCCTCCAGGTGCACCAAATGCTCAAATACTGTATGCGACAAAGTGATTTGTACTAATCTTGGGACCATGCGGAGACATAACAACAATCAGACTTCAAGGGCAGAGGAAATCCGCTGATATTTATTTTTGCTCTTGCCAAAAATTAAAGAGATTAAAGAGAGTTTAATGCTCTTCATTCCTATTAGCCACAAATCTGGGTTTTTTTTTTTTTTTTCGATTTGAGTGCGGATGTGTGACATTTTAGGCAAAATCAATCATTTCTGGCCTATTACTTCATTATTTTGTACAAATTTCGAATATTTCAGAGTTATGCTTGGGCGCACTTGTGATATGATAGTGACGTCATTTAGATAATGCTAGTACTTATTGTTGGTATCATTGGACAGATGAGTCCTATGGCTATCCTTTGATATCAATATACAAAAATACATTTGTATTCCAGCAATACATTTAAGTTTGTATATATGCTCTAAAATAACGGCTTCCCTTTTCTTTTCTCTTTTCTACACAAGACTTGAATAAAAAATGTGCACTCACCTATCAATGTTATGGTGATGATGAAAATAAAAGAAACATCAAATTCCATTGTCATATTCTTTTTATGTTCATCTTCTTCAAAGTGTAACGTTGATAAAGAAACAGGTCGTTCTTTAGTAACTCTTAAAGCGCTATGCTGATCAATTGATATCGAATGCTACAGTGGAATCAGTGGACTTATCTAGAAATGTCAGTTCTGCAACTGAATGCCACGTGTCTACTTTGGGTGACGATTTGAGTGGCGATTGGTTACAACTACACAATGACATTATATTATTAGGCTTCGCACCATATTATAGCATTTGCGAGGAGGACACCCTCAATTATTTGCAAAATTCTGATGTTCACGCGATTGTATTGTATTTGAATACACTAAAATTACTAGCTAATTTCTAGACTTAAGGTGGTACTACACCCCTTGATAAATGTTGTGACTAATTTTGCATTTTTCTCACAAAATAACCCCCTCTACATTTTGGTTACTATAAAATGTTAGATAAAATTCCAAATTCATTTATTCTCTTTAATTAACTTCAGTCATATAATTCGTAACTGAATGTCACGTGTCGACTTTGGATGACGATATGAGTGCCGATGGCTTCAAGCCATATTGTAACATTTACTGAAGAGGACACCCTCAATAATTTTGATTTAACACGATTGTTATGTAGTTTAAAAACTAATATACCGTGGTAAAATCTATTTGTGGAGATGTTTAATAAAACGACGTGACCCGTTGTTTTATACATATCTTTATGAATACGACAGAGTGCCGAATACGCAAAATTGCTGTAAACGGCGTTTGAAAATCTTGGTACCATTACATTGGTCATTCTAAAAATTCGTGAACATTCGTGAACTTAACACTCATTTGAAATGTATATTATAGAAGTGAATGTTCACCAATTATTTGCAACACTTGCATGTTCTGAAACAATGGATAACTTCCTCAAAACGGGTATTTACAGCTCTTCGGCTTTATGCTAAATCCAAAAAGTGTCAACCGCTGCGCAAAGAGTTACATAAGGGGACGAATCCGCATTTAACTTCGTGTAAACTATTGCACTCGTCCTTGATTTGGGGTTTTTTGTGTAAAGATTTCTGATTTCTTAATGCTATAGACTTTAAACTTAGTTTATAAGTTATAATTAGTTATCACCGTAATATTTAGTTGAAATAAAGGATTTTTGAGTAGAAAAGACAATATTGGCCTATATTTTTGTGTATAATTTTCTGTGATTTCCCAATTTTGCGACGGCGCTCTTCCATAATTACGCCATAGCGATATCGGGATTGTTTGTACTTATTTTGGTATCACTAGATAGAAGATACCTATAGCGACCCATTGGTATCAAATATAACAGTATATGATATGTAATATAGAAAATTCGGAAGTTTCCAGCTATACTATACAATAGATCAACCTGACTTGTATAGCTAAGTATACGATACGTCTTTTGGTCAAATTCATTAATCGCACTTAGGCGCGTTTCGTCCTAATCATCATTTCAATATCTAAGTCGGGAAGTAAGATTTATCATTAATCTTTGGTGGAAATGAAAGATCGCCTGAAATACAATCACAAGCATACAATAACTCAATTTACTGAAAATGCTCGATTCTTCACTCTGCCGAATTCAGAACGATATGATCGAAACATTAGGCAGTTGTACCACAGAAATATGCTCAAAGAGTACGTTGAAAGAAATGGCGATGGCATTAAGGTATTAATAAGATCATCTGCAAATACAAGCCTGACCATAAATAGTTTAAAGCCTAGTCATAATTGGCAATTGAAATAAGCATTTCAAGTTATCCACCAATCAGAAATGCTGTTAGATCACTTCATTTTTGAATTTTATTTTAACTCGGTTTTATATTTTTTTCTTAATCCTAGGTTTTATATTTTCGTTAAGGGGGTACTACACCCCTGTGTTAAATTTGTGACTATTTTTGCATTTTCCTCAAAACATAATAACACATTGGTAACAAAAGTAATGTATATTATTGGGGCAAGGAATCCAATCACTACACTAAAATTTCAGTGACTCAAGACAAGCGGTTCAGTATATATGATAAGAAATGAGGTACATCCTAGCGGTACCTTATTTCTTATCATAAATAACGAACCGCTTATCTTGAGTCACTGAAATTCCAGTGTAGTAATTGAATTCCTTGCCCCTATAATATACATAACTTGTGTTGCCACTGTGTTCATAGTTTTTGAGAAAAATGCAAAAATAGACACAAATTTATCGAGGGGTGTAGTACCCCCTTAAAAACCATAATATACGATTTTTGTCAAATTTCACATTAGTTATTCTTTGCCAAAATTATGAAAATATTTATAATAATAGTAACCAACTTCCATGAAGGTTTTCTGGTCATTTGAAGCAGAAATAATGAGGTAAAATGAAAGACCCCCTCATGATGGGCGTCGGTTCATGTGAGGCCGTTAGTGAAAAACAGTTTGGGTGATCAATGGACTAATATTTTTTTTGCTCTTCACTTTTTCAAACCATTGAAAAATAATTTGGTGCAACCATTCACAACTTCCGTCGGCAAAAAATATTTCCGTACATTAACAAGTTATGCGCCCCCCCCCCCTCCGGTTCCTAAATCCTGACTACGACACTGCTGAAAGGGCTTTTCGGACTAATACATCAGTTTTCACCTATAATAATGTTCCCATACTTATTCACTCCCAGATCCTTTCTTGATGCAATTAATCTCGAGGAGGTCATCACATAAACACAGCACTCATTAAACACATGATATTAATTCACCATTGAGAGTTTTATTTCACTTTAGGTGAAGAATAGGATACAACATTCTGCATAACACGCTTTTTTTTTCTCAACAGTAAATTAGATAACATTTTGGTCTCTTCAGCTCTTCTACACATCATATTGGTATAATGATGTATATTCATACGTAGCGGTTAACGTGAAAAAAGAAAGCAAAATTATTCATCTACGCTACTCAAATTTGGTACACTCACCGCATTAGCCGGGTCAACCGGCGTCTTCAGCGGATGTTATTAGCTCTGAAGATTGTTGTTGCTAGTGATGTAGTATGCTAGATAGGGAGTCCAAGGACTTCCCTCGTAGGGTCTTGGAAGCAATCCATATTAGAACTAAAAGACCCAGACTGAACCGTGACAAAGGGTTGGACATTGACCCTGTCTGGGACAACCTCCTGACCCCGCGGAACCAAGGGGGTGGCACAACATCTTCAAGTTTGACGTCATCAACATCTGTGACATCTGGTCACATTTTTGCCAAATATTGTGTCAATACTTAAATAATATTATGTTAAAATATTTGAACCCAGCAAACACATAATTGTTCTTAAAATGTTTTTTTCTAAACCTTTTAATAACATTTAAATGTCGGGTTATATAAAGGTCATGAAAACGTTTTTAAACGTTATTGAA
The DNA here is from genome assembly GCF_039555335.1 of Amphiura filiformis. NCBI lineage: Eukaryota > Metazoa > Echinodermata > Ophiuroidea > Amphilepidida > Amphiuridae > Amphiura > Amphiura filiformis. The sequence continues at coordinate 1,134,580 of NC_092641.1, read as the reverse complement.
AATATGTTGGGCAAACATTTTTCGCAAAATATTTTTTCAACCCCAAAATAACATTTTTTTTTGTATCGTTTTTTCAAGTATGTTTTTGGAATGTTATTAAAACGTTTTTTTTACACTTTATATAACCCGACATTTCAACGTTTTCTGTAAAACATTTTTGCTTGCTGAGCAGTAGATTATCAAAAATGTTTTTAAGGTTATGAAAACGTTTTATACTCTTAATATACCCTTTATATAACCCGACATTTAAACGTTTTCTGACAACCTTTTATAACCTTTTGCGAATGATGTCGAAAACGTTTTGTGTTTGCTGGGTATGTGACACCACACACCCCTTCAAATTACAGTGAAAAGCATGAGTTTATTTTTCACTGTGGACCATGAAAATGAGTGAAAATGCGTTCTCAAGGAAATATATGTCATTTTCTAGGGTTTATACAACTCTCAAGTAGATATTCTACTGAGAAATATGAAAAATCGTGAAAAATAGGCCGGTGTATTAAAGCTACACTTTTCTCGCTCCATTCACTTTATGTGAGCGCTCACGATCCAGCGAGTGTATTAAAATACATGAGCGCTCATGAGAGAGAGTGAGAGAGAGAGAGAGAAAGAGGAAACGATTTAATAATAAATACAACTTTCTGCAAATTTAAACAACATTTTAAAATGTTAACTATAACTCCGCATGCTCCGACGCTCGAATTTGAGTGACTCTGAAATATTGTTAACTTCAGCCAAGGATTCTCGAGTAATAATATACTATAGGATAAGATCTCACACCACCAAATCATAGTCCCATAGAGATATGTGCTAAATTTGCCTTAAGAAAACGTCATTTTTTCTTGGGGCGTAATTATAACAAGTTTACATCAGAGGTGACTATCTTTGGAATTAAGAGTGCTCAAACCCATTACAGGTGACCTAATATGACGACTTTAACAAAAGTGGGAGGTGAGAGGAGAAGTGGAGGTGAGAGGTCTATACTTTGAATTTGTTTCTTACATACTCTTCACGACGAGAAGCAACGGCACCAAACGTTATACAGTGCCTCCAGTGTGAGCGGAGGTTCGCCCATCGCCGCAATATATTGAGACATCAACGCCACCTCCATTGGCAGGTGACTTACCGTTTTGCCTGCCCATTAAGCCCGTCACGGATTGCCTTCTAAGCGAGGTGAAGTTGGCTCGAGATTAGAGATTAGAGATTAGACATTCGCAATTGAATAATTCTATACGTTCAATATACAATTTTTGAAATTCCTTATTTTTGTGAATTTCGTCCTACAAACAACTATTATGTATAGTTCAAGTCTTGCCAAAATATTCATAATTTTGTATCTTCGTTATTTGGCCAAATTTCGACCTAAAATCAAACTCTTGTGTATAGTTTAAGTCTTCTACAATCTTTTGACACCATTTTTGGCCAAAAATGTCAAAATGTTGTATCTTCGTTATCTGACCACATTTTGACCTAAAAACGATTGGTATGTGTACTTCAAGTCTTCTTAAGTCTTTTGACACCATTTTTGGACATTCGAAAATGTTAGCCAAAAATGTCAAAATTTTGCATCTTCCTTATCTGACCAAATTTCGACCTAAAACAACTCTTATGTATAGTTCAGGTCTTCGTAAGTCTTTTGACACCATTTTTGGACATCAAAACATTTTGGCCAAAATACTCAAAAATTTGGTATCTTCATTATCTGGCCAAATTTCGACCTCAAAACAACTGTCATGTATTAGTTCACGTCTTTTACAATTTTTGACACTATTTTTTGGACATCCAAACATTTTTGCCAAAATATACAAAATTTTGTATCTTCGTTATTTGGCCAAATTTCGACCCAAAATCAAACTCTTATGTATAGTTTAAGTCTTCTACAATCTTCTGACACCATTTTTGGACATCCGAAAAATTTGGCCAAAAATGTCAATATTTTGCATCTTCGTTATCTGGCCAAATTTCGACCTAAAAACAACTGTTCAGGTCTTCGTAAGTCTTTTGACACCATTTTTGGACATCCGAAAATGTTGGCCAAAATACTCAAAAATTGGGTATCTTCGTTATCTGGCCAAATTTCGACCTAGAAACAACTGTTATGTATAGTTCAGGTCTTCGTAAGTCTTTTGACACCATTTTTGGACATCCAAAATTTTTTACCAAAATACTCAAAATTTTGCATCTTCGTTATCTGGCCAAATTTCGACCTAAAAACAACTGTTCAGGTCTTCGTTAGTCTTTTGACAACATTTTTGGACATCCGAAAATGTTGGCCAAAAAAAATCAAAAATTTGGTATCTTCGTTATCTGGTCAAATTTCGACCTAAAAACAACTGTTATGTATAGTTCAGGTCTTCGTAAGTCTTTTGACACCATTTTTGGACATCCAAAAATTTTGGCCAAAATACTCAAAAATTTGGTATCTTGTTTATTTGGCCAAATTTCGACCTAAAAACAACTCATGTATTAGTTCAAGGCTTTTACAAAATTTTGGATCTTCGTTATTTGGCCAAATTTCGACCTAAAATCAAACTCTTATGTATATTTTAAGTCTTCTACAATCTTCTGACACCATTTTTGGACATCCGAAAATTTTTGGCTAAAAATTCTGAATGTCCAAAAATGGTGTAAAAATACTCGAGAACACTTGAGCGATGCATAAAAGTGGGTTTTAGGTCGAAATTCGCCCAAATTGTTGGGCCAAAAAAAAAAGAAGTCCAAAAACGGTCTCAAATGACTCCAGTACCCTTGATCGATGCAGAAAAACGATTAAAAGTGTAATATTCAACGTAACAACGAATGTCTAATCTCTAATCTCTAATCTCGAGCCAACTTCACCGTGCCGTTTTCTAGACGTTCTGATTAACGTGTACACTACACTGCACAGCACCCGGAGACTGATATAGAGGAAGTGGACGACGTAGAGATGGCGCCACTGCCAGTAACCATTTCTTCTCCAATAGCCGCAGAATCAGAACCACAGCCACGCCCAGTCATCAAAACCTGCTGGTACTTCGCGTGACATGAACGAGCCGCTGCTGAGGGAAGTTGCGATGTCACCGAAGAAGAGATATTTTTAAATATTTTCAGTAAGATATAGGTGTTGGATATGCCAAATTACTTGTTAGAGATATTTTGAACGATTCAGATCATTCTCCCAAATGTTTGCTCTGTTATATAAAGTGTTACAGATTATTAAAAGCTGGTCATTCACTCCGGATTTTGGACCAGGCTGATCGCCGATTGGGTCTTGGAGCGGGGTGTATGAGCACCGGTGAGGGTAATGCACGATCATGGCTGATCTCGATATCCATGATCATATCCTCCCGCATGCTCTTGCATGTCGTTGTCTGGCTCTTTTGGTGATTCCGACTCCGATTAGGCGTAAACGTTCGATCCTTACTGAATCAGAAAAAGTCTGTTGCGTGTGATTTGATTAGTTCTGAAATACTGAAATACAAAATATATTGGTAGTGTGTGTCAGACAACGAGGGTAACAGATTCTCTAGAGACGGACGTGAGATAGCTAAAGATATGGCAGTGGTAAGCTGAGGCTTGAGGCTCTATGCATGTGCGTAGCGCACTAGAAATCACTATTTTGTTTTTGATGTTGTTTTTGTTATAGATTTACAAAACTTTGTAATTTATCTTTGTGTTTAATTTTCAGACAGTATGATTCAAGTTCGAGCACACATGTGCAGCGTGGGACAGGAGCTAGATCAAGATGGTGTTTTGAGATGGGTCTTACCGTATAAAGACCCATGTAAATGCACAAGTGTCAGATTCGGTGGAATGAATCTACATACACCAGTGAGACCATTCAAACCCGTGTACGTTGACAAACCATGGGTTGGAGACAACGTTGAGAAGATCTGGTATCATTACCAGTTGACTTGCAATGGTAAGAATCTATTTAAAATCTGTTCTAAGTCATACTCCGTTGTTGTTTAACTTTATAGGTGTATGGGTGTACTTTAGTATAAACTACTGGTAAAATGTGATTTAATGACAAAACGATGGTTGACACAGTGTTGCAAGAAATGTGTTTTATTTTCACAAATAAGAGCACGATTTCATTAAAGTGCAGTTATGTATTTACCTTTTTCAGGCAGATATCAATAAAGTATATGATATGTTAATAAATTTTCGAGTGCGGCTTAGGGAGAGTGAGAAATACCTTGATGTGGGCGGGCAAAGTACAGGAGGGCCAAAATTATGTTTTACCTCTTGAAGGGGGTTCAACTTTTCAGAAACGGATCTAAAAGGTTTTTGCAAAACATATAATTATGCAATGCTACATTGATACAGCTAAGACAAATGGTGTCAATTAGTGTTAAGGTAATTGCAAATTTCTGCATGTTTCGCGCGCTTTTGTCACAAAAATGTGTAATTTTGCCCTCTTCCCATATTTTACCAAGTATTCCAATGATATGTAAGCATGGTATGTAAACACCTCCTTTCAATTATATCAAAATGTACAAGCATTATGTTATGCATATGCCTATTTGGAGCGTTTAAGGATGGGGTATAATCGTTTGGACAGTATTTATTGTGGGACATTTTAGCACATCACACATGTCGAATTACATTCTGAATACGAATAATGTCCTTCTGATATCAAATAATTTGGATTTTTTGAAATTAGCAATGTAATACACATTTTATGGCAAATGATTACAAATTGATATTGTTGATATTTAGCAGTACTCGAAGTAAACTTTATAAATCTGATGATGTATACTTAAAGTGTATGTAGGTGGGATGAAAAACCGACGATCAATTGAAAATTTTACTTTTCGTATTGAAGGTATGGATTTTTTTCCCAAAACACACAAAATAAGATTAGGTCTTTTTGGGGAAAAAATCCATATCTTCAATATAAAAGGTCAAAATTTTCAAGTGATCATCGGCTTTTCTTCCCAGCTATATATACTTTAAGAATTATCATTAGATTTATAAAATTTACTTCGAGGACTGTTATATATCAAAAATGTGAAAAATATCAAATTTTAATAATTTGTCATAAAATATCGTGAATTTCAAGACATTCTTCATATTCAGAATCAGAATGCAATTCGATATGTCTGATGTGCTCTCATGTTCCAAAAATACTGTCGAAACGCTCAAAACGCTCTTTCTAGATCCCTTAATCGTATGGTGAATATGACGGCCATTTTGAACTTCTCGAAATGGAACAGAATGTCAGTCATGATCTGCAATACGTTCTTGTTCCCGTTCCAATAAAAATGACATGTTTTGGGGAGTCATTAAAATGTTATCCTTTTTTGTCAAATGGCACCCATTTTAGATCTGGCAACCATATTGGAATACCATTTAATATTTATCATTAACATGCATTTTATTTTAATTTTCAAGCAAAGCTTTATCAATAGTATACAGGGTGTCCCATAAAAATTACGGGGTGAATAAATTTGAGAATAGGTCGAGAAATAGACATTGCAATCCAAGAATTAAAAATGCGGTGGGCAGCTCATTTTATTGTGCCTTATATACGTACATTTTATTTGATTCGGATGAATGGTTACAAAGAAATGATACATAATACCGGCACCAATGCAATTCATTCCAAACTTGATCAATAGCCGTTTTTTTTATATTCGCTCATATTCGCTGAAGGTGGACCTGGATATAACTTTTGATTTCCCTTCGCATTGATATGCAGTGGTTAAATTATATAATATATTGTGGAATATTATGTTTAATGTTAAAACTTGTACATTCATTATTCATGACATTATTTGACACAGTTTGTCTGTAAAAAATTCTGCAATTGAAGACCCTGGTGGAAGAAGGACTCAACGACCATTTTGGCGAACATGAGTTATTGGTGATTTTGAAGTCATTTATGGACGATTTATATTTTGGCAAAATATTTAGGCATTTGACCCCTTCAAAATGACCAACCATGTATATGAAATTACTTGTTACGTTGTAAGGATCCCGATTATATATACTTAGCTATATGTCAGACTTATTATGGTTATGGAGATAATCACGTCAGGTCACTCAAAGGTCAAGTGGGGTCAAATTTTCAAAAACGGCGGATTTGCATGGATGATATATCAAATTGTTCGTCTTACCTTGCACATTACAACTATATACACTTTTTTGTTATTTGAACTTGATTGCAAGAAATCGATAATTTATATGACCCTGTAAATTGGTACAAGTTATTATCTCATAAACATTACAACTCATACCAAACATGAACTTCAAACTATAACGTGTTCTGGAATGTACAAATGTTTGATGGCCTATATCTCAAAACGTATAATATGGTCTTTGAGCTCTTCTTCCACTATAGTCTTCAATTGGAAGCTTCCCAGCTCTAATTTTTTATGTTGTGCAATATGTTACATTTTAACTTTTCAAAGAACATTTGAGCCCAAAATGGCACTGCTCATGATGATTAAGTGCTTATAGCCCTACGTGTGATTTTTGATATCGTGCAGTATCAACATTAAATTTGAAGAAAACCTACGTAAATGTTTTGCAAGAAAGAGATTGTTTAAGGAGAACGAAAAGGATTTCACCGAACAAAAATGATATAAAGCCCCTTGACACGTTTAGTATAGTGCCTTAGGGTCAAAATCGTTACACGGGTGACAAAAGTGACAAATTTGATACACAGGTTGGTATGGCCTAAAGTTTATAAAAACAAGCGGCTCCGAAAATGCAGACCTTATTTTGGCCGTTCTGGGGCAAAAAAACAAATACAATACATACATACATCATCATCATTTTATTTTCTTTCAAATCAACATACATACATACAAAATATTTATAAAAGACACAAAATTTGAATGAGATGCTCAAAAGGTCAAAAGGCCTGAAGCGAGCACCCCCTTACACTGCCATAAGTTACAACATACGATTACACAAACTTACAAATAAATATTTATAACATTTCAATAAACATTCCACAGTTCACACAAGAAATTGATAGTTGGGGTGGGGATGGGTGAGGTAATTAAATAATGCCTAAATATTAGATTTCATTTTTTATTAGACTTTTACTTAAACTTAAACTGGTTTACTGATTTTGCCATCTTTATATATTTATCAGTAATATTCAATTTCCTAGCACTGGCCGCTCTTATTGGTTTGTGAGTAAATTCTGTTTTGGTATTGACATATATATATATGTCATACAAAAACAGAAAAAAAATCCTTTTTTTTAATGGTAAATATATTTTATTTTATTTGTTTTTTTCACAACTTTGTTGTACTAAGAAAGCATCATATCAACTCCAAACTAGTTTCAAATGAAAGGACAATTCTAGTATAGGTTAGATACTTTAATATCAAAACAATTGATACGACGACTATAATATATTGTACCAACACATTACGTTGAAGCACTCCATTTGTTACTCTGAAAGGCTCTGAGATACTTCCATCTATCATAATTGGAGTCCTTGCCGAGTCCTTGTAGAGCACCTGGGTGGCAGACCACAATCTTTGGTATTCCATAATGCCGCAGCACTGAAAACATGATGGATATGCCTATTGATGGAGTCGAATTCTTTTTTGAAGTCCACAAAAGTGTCTGTCAAGGGAAGTTGGTACTCCTTGAAGCAACTTGAAGCCAGCCTGGTTGCTTGTAAAGGATCAATGTGAGGTCGAATCCTGTTCAGAAGGATCTTGTTGTACACTTTTGCGGCAATGGACATAAGCGAAATACCACGGTAGTTTGTTATGGGAGAGAGACGTCGTCTTTCTTTGCACGGTAGAGGAATGATTACATCTGTGACCCATCGACGTGGCATATCAGCAGCGTTGAAAATACTTCCATACAGCCATAGCAACCACTATTAATCAAGTGAAATGTCATCAATTAGAACCTATGTGACCTAGAGGCTGGATTAAGGGGATACTACACCCGGTGGTAAATTTGTGGCTATTTTTTGCATTTTTCTCAAAAAAATAATAACACGCACGGTTGTTTGATGGGACCATTTATTAGTTTTTCAAACAAAACATCATGTACAACCAAATGTTAGGCTTAAACAGCTAAATGTGATATCCTGCTAATATATACAGATGCTTTTGAGTCATTCTCAACTTTAATTTCCCCTCTTTTACAAAATTATTCACTTTTATAGCATTTTTATAGCTTTTTCGGATATAAAATGTATCTATTAATGACAACATTGGTGGCGCTATTTAGTTACTGGAAATTACTCTCTCAAGCTTTTAATACAAATAATTCCTTTTATTGTTTGATAAAATATGTTTATAAAATTTCCTTGTTGCTTGTTTCACCTATTCCAACTGTTTTAATGGCAGTATTAATCACCTACTCCTTGCAAATAAAGAAGTATGATTTAGGATAAATAGCGCCATCTATAGTTTGCATTTAGTTAATAATGAAGCCGATTCTATATACATCAAACAACCGTGCACGCTGGTTACAAAAGTTATTTATATTATTGGGGCAAGGAATCCAATTACTACACTGAAATTTCAGTGACTCAAGACAAGCGGTTCAGTATAATATGATAGGAAATGAGGTACATCCTAGCGGTACCTTATTTCTTATCATAAATAACGAACCGCTTGTCTTGGGTCACTGAAATTCCAGTGTAATAACAGGATTCCTTGCCCCTATAATATACATACAACTTTTGTTACCATTAGTTTTTGAGAAAAATTCAAAAATGGGCACATATTTATCGAGGGGTGTAGTACCCCCTTAATGTATTTTTGTTATTTCTACTATTTACTGCTTTCAGGCTAAAATGAACTATCACAGGTTATTATGACCACTCACAAGGTGATAGTATCCATTCTAAAGCTACTATCACTCTGCGATAGTTCGTGAGATACAGGTTGAGTCAAAAAGAAGTAAACTCATGTTTGTGGGGCTGTAACTGGAGGTCTGTAAGGAATCTGCTATAAATGAAAATATCATTGAAAAGAAAAAAACTCTATACGTCTAAATGAAAAAAAGAATTGTTGCAATTGCTCACAACATACTAAAGTTATACTCAATTAAATACAACCACCCGTTTTTGTAGCTGCACATGGCTGGTTGATTTTCATCTATTTCAATTTTGACGAATCAACAAAGTGCTAACAGGTTCTATTGTTGAAATGACAACTTTTGCTTTTAATTAATAATCAACAAACAATGCATATAAACTCAGGATGAAGTCTATGGCTGTACTGCAGTTTGTAGGGATCCTAATTCAAGTCTTTACGAACGATCCGGCAGAAGCTTGATTGGGGAATCTTGGGTAGAGGTTTGCGTCTTGAGCAGATCTTTGGGTATTCCTGTAACGCATGTCTAACTCTAGCAATGTTCACTTGTGATCTAGCGTTCATGGCCTGCCTGAAGCTTCCGACTGTCTGTTCCTTAGTGTCCCATGTACATTGAGCCTTTTCACATTCTTATATAATGCTCCCTTACATGGAATCCGATTAGCTGTGGGAAATTGGACACGAAACAGATGCACTGAAGTTGGACAGTTTAGTTTTATTGCTATATACTTCGTCGACAGAAACGTGCGCTCCTGTGCCGTAAATTATGGTGCCATATTGTCATTTGGCCCGTTTCATTATAATGTAGTGCAATGAGGTAAAATTCATATTGAAAAGGACCCTTTAATTGTTGATCGAAACCACACCTGCCACGTAACTTTATTTGCATTTGAATATTGCGCCTTACCAATCAATATAATAGGTACTTGGGAAGTGAAACCGTGTGCAGCTTCAAAAATGGGTGGTTATATTCAAATGAGTATAACTTGAGTTTGCTGTGAGCAATTGTAACAATTATTTTTTTTAATTTAGACGTGTAGAATTTGTTCTTTCCAATGATATTTTCATTTTTAGCAGATTCCTTACAGATCTCTAGTTACAGCCCCTCAAATATGAGTTTACTTCTTTTTGACCCAGCCTGTACTTTTCGTGCTCTTATACAGTCTATATATTTCCTGCTCTACAACCTATTTACTTCAGACATGTATGAACTTCTAATGAGCAAATCATTGTCTTCTGCAATAACTGTACATTTTCAGATTGGACGGCATGGGGAGCATGGGGTAGCTGTTCTGCATCATGCTGTGGTGGAGAACAATCTCGCACCAGAACATGTCTTTCAAGTAGTGGCTCCTCAACTGATTGTGCAGGTGCCGACAGTGACACACAGACATGCAATACGCAGGGATGTCCAGGTAAGATAAGGCTCTAAAATTAGGATGTGGATAAAGGCAAATTTTCGCTGATACTTACTCATCACTGTACTTCGTGTATATTTATTATTAAAGCGCTCGACCATTTAGGGAATGGCTACAGTTATGACCTTGTTTCGTGGCTAGCACTGGCAAGGAACATTGGCTGAAGGTTCGATGCTAATTTGCAACGATATTTATTTTTTTTTTTATTCGTTTATTTACTTATTATTTACTTATGTACACTTATTATTTTATAAATATTATTTGTTCCCTCTTTCGGCTGTGCAAAATCCACCCCTCCCACACACCCCCCCCCCACACACACACACACCCTTTTACACTCATAATTAATTTATTCTTTGCACAACCACCCCCCCTTCTGTGCAAAATTACTCTTTATTAGCCGTTTGAACCAAACTGACCCAAATTGTCGTACGCAATTACAATATAATTATAATACCACGACAATAATGTGTATGACGATCTAACTTGCCACACTGGCCGAAAAAACCATGCATCACATACGTGAAATGTACGCAAAATTAGAGAGATTGCGAAATTTACGTGAAACGTGACACAGGAACGCCAACGGCAAGCTACATTAGTCGAAAATCGGTTAGTATGCCCTCTAGAGGGTGAAATCTATTGTGAATTGGTCAATCGTGGAATTACCGTAAGGCGATTACGTTGCGGTTGGTAGCAAAAAATGACGTTCCAAAATGACAAAAAAACGCATTATGGAATGCAGAACAATGTTATGTTTGGGGGTTAAAATTTGATATCGTATAGACAAGAAGAAGTGAACAATTTCGATTTTTTTCGATGCGAATTCGAACGAGCAGATTGCCTATTCATTTGAGTGTGGAAAATGCCGTCCAAAAATCAGCTTGCGAAGAGGCGTTTTAGGCAAAATCGTGTCGTGTTACGGCATAAATGCGGTATAATTGTCTGTTTCGGACGGGGAACAGAAGTTCGTGCAACGCTATTTTTCGCCTTGCTTTTTCGTTGTGCATTAAACAGCTGTCAAAGTGTTTTGCTTATGGATACTATTCAGCAAACACCAAAATGTTTTTAAAACATGATAATGCATGTGTTTATGGTTTTAGTTAAAACATTTTGATAACATATCGATACATGTTTATATAAAATCTTGAAAATTCATGTTATATACTAAAAAAAGATTACAACAACATTTTAAGCAAAATTCGAAATGCTATAGTAAAATATCATTTGGCAAACATATTTAAGTGTCCATTGTGTTTGAATGTTTATCAGGAAGTTTTAAACAAAAGGTTTTTTGAATGTTATTAACACTTTTAATGCCATTGACGTTTTCTATAATATATTTGTGTTTGCTGCGTAGTAATCGAACTGGCATATTAGATTATCTGATTTCATTTTACTTTAGAAAGTAAACACGGTATTATTTCTATGATAATGGAGTTTGTTTCTTGTTATTCGAATAATATATACCAAGGCAAGGCGACTTCCTAGGCATCCAACACCAAACTCTGTTTAGATTATTTATACAAATAGCATACACGTGTGAACATAGGCCTATATTCATTTTCCAATAGCCCGCAAAACTCAAATATCGCTAATCCGGACAGAATGCTTAGAGCATTATAGATACAGCCAGTCGTATTTGCATATCAATACCGAGGAAAGTAGTTCGATGAAAGAAGATAACCTTCTCTGATTCGATGCACCCAAGGTGAATCAATGTGTGCTTCTTATTACCTTTAGATTATTTGTCTCAGCATAGCGCCATCATGATTGCAATTGCGTTTACACGTAGTCTTGGTTCAGACTGTATGCGGCTATCACGAACATACTAGGAACGACGAGCGTTAGGACTAACACAAACTGGCTGTGTAGGAGGCTAGTTTGGATGTGAACGGGACTATGACGTTCTACCGCAAAATGCAGAAATCCGTAACCCGTATGGCGTTTGCAGTGAACGCCTCTTCGCAATCTCTCTATTGTCATATAACGAGTGAACGTGATGTATAGTATACATCTTCCTCAACGTCTTCCAGCCGGGATGATTACATCATCCACGTGTTTATACTCTAAGTTATACGTGCTTAAGGGTACTTGCCCATCAATTTCATTCAGGGGCGTGTTTGAAAAACGGCACAGCGCATTAGTAAAAAGAATAAAAAATACTAAAATTTTTACCAGTGTTCGAACCACTGCCAATTGCGCTATGAATGCTAAAGATGCCTACTGTGCCACGGTGACTGTGGTTAACATTCGGCGATTTTCAAAGATATACATATCAACACGTTTCTAGTGTATTGAAAATCAGATTTTGGTAGGAATACAGTCATAGAAAGACATATGACTCTACTTGTCTGTTTGTTTTTCATTTAATACAAATTAATTTTGATGAATTGAACTGGTACGACTCTTAGAACTCGTGATAAACGACGATTAATTTTGTAATAATAAAATGAAAACGCTGGGTCACTCACGACGTCATTTGTAATTCATGTCAAAACCTGGGGAGGACCACACACATCCGTGTTACTGTATACGTGCGCAATCGATACTCAATGATCCAGACAATACCGTTTGAATATACCGCCCTTATGTATGCACCTGCTTGACACATCTTGTCACTTGCGGGAAGATATACTATAGGCCTACCCTAATAGCTTACAATAGATACCCCACCGTAAATAGCTCTCTTCATTACCTCGCTGTGCCATTATATACGCGTAGTGTACGAACTTTTGAACCATATTTTGTTCAACAATGATAGGAAGGGACTGTTTTCAGCTAAAATGTTGGTTATCAGCAGACTCTTTATTTATTCAAAATATCACATATCAATGAATTTAAATTGGAAGTCCAAAAAGGAAATGACAGGTCAAAATTCTCACCTTAGAATTTTTGCGAAATAAAATCAAACCAAATTCAGGCTCCGCAAACAACGTCCAATTATTTCCATTGGTGTTTGCTACACGTGCATATAATAAATTATCATTTGGGGCTAATTTGAGAAGAGTTAATGCCTCGAGTTTCAAAATACACCGAGTGATGTTTTTTGATCAAAAACATCGACAATTCAAGACTCTGTAAAAACAAATCAAGAATTTTCTGGGATAATTGCAACTAAGTATAATGAAAGTTACGATCTAAGCTACCAGATGCATCATTAATTTCCTGACTATGATATTTAGTTGTGGGAAAACATTACTTTAATGTTTTGGTGGGATTATTTCCCGCCAAAAATTTCAACCAAAAAGAGCATGTAGCTTTAAAAACACATTCTGAATTTGTTTTTGTCCATTTTATTACTTAATTGAATGTGAGCGAGCGAATGAGTACATTAGGGTTGAGGGGGTCGGTTGGGGACAGAGGGTAATTATTCCGAAAAGGGTTAAAGTTATAGTTTCAATAATTTACGTCAAAATTAGAGTTAAAATTAGGTTCAGGATTATGTTTAGTGGCGGCACTACAGGGGGTATTTTTCTTGACCCATAAATAAATAAATTCATGACCCACTCTTTCCGAAGAAAATGAAAGCCCCCTAAGTGCCCTGTCCTCACGTGCAAAAATTATCAAACAATATCATCGGCAGCTACACAGTTCTTTATTATTTATTTGAACCTTCTTTGCCCAGGGTAGTCCCTTCAATGCCAAACACTGATTTCCAAGGAGGCCCTGCATTTACACTGTGAACAAGAAGCATTATAGAGTAATAAGTCAGATTACAAAATAAACTAGACTTAGCTGTGGTCTAAGACCACGAACACAGCCGTGTTGTGACCCCTTAATGACCTTTGACCCAAAAATCACGCTACGAAAACTCCACAGGCATTGCCTTATGTCAATGCATGTGTGCAAATAGTATCACTCTGCCATGTTATGTGTGACAGAAGGGACATTTTGCATGTTTTCGTCTTGGACCGGAAGTGACCCCTTAATGACCTTTGACCTCAAATAAAAACTACCACACATATAGTATGTAAACATAATTCATGTGTGTACATACCGTCACTCTCCTATGTTTTTCTTAGCTAATAAACATTTTTGAAGAAATTTGGTTTTATACCGGAAGTGACCCTTAATGACATTTGACCTCAAATCTGTGTATGATTCATTGACACTGTGTAATAGCAATACATGTGTGCAAGTTGCGTCACCGTCCTATGTAATTTGTGGGAGAAGTAGCATTTTGAAGGTATTTCGTTTTATACCGGAAGTGACCCCTTAATGATCTTTGACCCCAAATAAAAAAAAACCACATATACATTAGGTTAACATAATTTATGTATGTACATACCGTCACTCTCCTATGTTTTTCTTAGCTAATAAACATTTTTGAAGGAATTTGGTTTTATACCGGAAGTGACCCTTAATGACCTTTGACCTCAAATCTGTGTATGATTTATAGACACTGGGTAATAGCAATGCATGTGTGCAAGTTGCGTCACCGTCCTATGTAATTTGTGGGAGAAGTAGCATTTTGAAGAAATTTGGTTTTATACCGGAAGTGACCCCTTAATGACCTTTGACCTCAAATCTGTGTATGATTTATAGACACTAGGTAATAACAATGCATGTGTGCAAGTGGCGTTACTGTCCTACGAAATTTGTGGGAGAAGTAGCATTTTGAGTTGAAATCACGTTTTGACCCCTGTGACCCCTACTTGACCTTTGACCCCACGAATTTCATGTGACATGTAAGGGCATGGTCATTGATGATTGTGACCAAGTTAGGTCAAAATCGGAGTACGCATGTCAGTGCTAGAGCAAATGTAATGGTCGACAGAAGAAGAAGAAAGAAAGAAAGAAAGAAAGAAACAAAGAAAGAAAGAAAGAAAGAAAGAAAGAAGGAAAGAAAGAAAGAAAGAAGGAAGAAGAAGATCCTGTAAGAAAAAAAGACACAGCTGTGGTCTAACCCACGAACACAGCCGTGTTGTGACCCCTAATGACATTTGACCCCAAAATATATGAAAACGCCCATAGACATTGGCTAATGTCAATGCATGGGTGCACGTGGCACCACTTTGCTATGTTACCTGTGGCAGAAGGGGCATTTTGAAGGTTTTTCATCTCAGACCGAAAGTGACCCCTTAATGACATTTGACCCCAAATAAAAAATACCACATATGAATTGGGTAACCACAATTCATGTGTGAACATACCGTTACTGTCCTATGTTTTTCTTATCAAATAAAAAAGGTTTTTCGTTTTATACCGAAAGTGACCCCTTAATGACCTTTGACCTCAAACAAAAAAAGTACCACATATACATAAGTAAACATAATTCATGTGTGCACATACTGTCACTCTCCTATGTTTTTCTTAGCTTATAAAACATTTTGAAGGAATTTGGTTTTATACCGGAAGTGACCCCTTAATGACCTTTGACCTCAAATCTGTGTGTGATTCATAGACACTGGGTAATAGCAATGCATGTGTGCAAGTTGCGTCACCGTCCTATGTAATTAGTGGGAGAAGTAGCATTTTGAAGGTATTTCATTTTATACCGGAAGTGACCCCTTAATGACCTTTGACCTCAAACAAAAAATACCACATATATAATTCATATGTGCACATACCGTTACTCTCCTGTGTTTTTCTTAGCTAACAAAAATTTTTGAAGGAATTTGGTTTTTTACCGGAAGTGACCCCTTAATGACCTTTGACCTCAAATCTGTGTATGATTTATAGACACTGGGTAATAACAATGCATGTGTGCAAGTAGCGTTACTACTTTTACAGCAAATAAAAAAAATACCACATATACACTGGGTAACCACAATTAATGTGTAAACATACCGTTACTCTCCTATGTTTTGTTTAGCTAATAAAAAATTTTGAAGGTATTTCGTTTTATACCGGAAGTGACCCCTTAATGACCTATGACCCCAAATCTGTGTACACCACATAGACACAGCCGTGTCTAACGTCACGGCTGTGTAAAAAGCCCTCGACCATTGGCAGCTACCACGTGTAGGATTGTCGGCTGCTATGCTGTGCATACATGTTGAATTAGATGGATATAAGTCTTTTAACTGAAATGACCTCTAAATTACATTTGATCACAATTATGTTTACACCACATAGACACTAGCTATAGCCAATATATATGCTCCACGCATTTATCCCTGCGCCGTGTAATTTGAGAAAAGAAGCATTTTGAAGGTATTCGGTCAGACATCGAAAGTGACCCCTAAATGACCTTTGATCCCAATTCCATGTACAACTTATAGACACTGGCTAAAGCCAATGCATATGTGCAAAGCATGACCCTATATTATGTAATGTGTAGAAGAAGAAGGATTTTGAAGTGAAAACACATTTTTCGGCCTAATGACCTTTGCATGACCTTTGACCACACCTTGGTCATGCGACACGTGTGGTCATGGGGTGTGATGTCTGTGAGCAGATTTAGGCACAATCGATGAATGTAAGCAGGAGCTAGGGCCAAAATGCGGGTTGACAGAAAGTCTTGTGCAGACATAAAACAATCTCGACTTAGCTGTGGTCTAACCCACAAACACAGCCGTGTTGTGACCCCTTAATGACCTTTGACTTCAAACAAAAAATAATAGTAATAATAATAATAATAATAATACCAGCACTTATATAGCGCTATTACAAATTCAAGGAATATGAACATAGCACTTTACACAAAAAGAAAAGAGGAAAAGAACAAAAAATCTTATGAGGTGAACAAATGAGTCTTTAGATGGCAGTGGGACAGTGGGACATGTATGGCAAGTATATTGCACAATAGAACAGAAAAACCTGGTTTTTCGTAGATAAACCTGGTTTTTCGATCGAAAACCTGGTTTTCGATCGAGAAACCTGGTTTTTAGGTGAAAAACTTGGTTTTCACTGATAAACCTGGTTTTCAAACGAAAAACCAGGTTTTTTAATTCGATTGTCATAGTTTTTCGAAAAACCTGGTTTCTCGGTCGATAAACCTGGTTTATCAAAAACTATGACAATCGAATTTGAAAAACCTGGGTTTTCGATTGAAAAACCAGGTTTATCAAAAAAAACTATGACAATCGATTTGAAAAACCAAGTTTATCGGCGAAAAACCAGGTTTCTCGGTCGATAAACCTGGTTTTTCAAAAACTATGACAATCGAATTCGAAAAACCTGGTTTTCGAGGTTTATCAAAAAACTATGACAATCGATTTGAAAAACCAAGTTTATCGGCGAAAACCTTTCTCGGTCGATAAACCTTTTTATAACTATGACAATCGAATTCGAAAACCAGGTTTATCAAAAACTACATTGTATGACAATCGAATGCTCCTCGAAAAACCGGAATTTCCAAACCATTAGTAATGGCGACACACTTCATGGCGCGCGGGCATGGTGTGATCAACGAGGTAGAAAGGATAGAGCGCCCTGCTCGCCCAATCTGTGAAGCCGGTTTGGGTGCTGTATAGATACACAAACAGGCGCGTAGCCAGCATTGTCAGTCCGAGGGGGCAAACGTCTTTATCGTCCCTAAAACGTCGTTATCGTCCCTATTCTTTTTATCGCAATATCGCGTGTGCGTAGCACGCGAGTCTATTTGCTTTGGTAAATAACGAGCGCTCGTAGCGCGTGAGCCGAAATTTTTTTGGGTTAAATCTCCCTTCTCCCCCCTTTTTCTTCTCCCTCCCTCTTTCTTTCTTTCCTTTCCCTCCTCTTCCTCTCCTTTCCCTTCTCTTTCCTTTTTTCCTTCCCTTTTGCTTCCCTCTCCTTCTCCCTTCCCTTCTCTTTCTCCCTCTCCTTCCCTTCTTTTCTCTTTTCTCTTCTTTTTCCGTCCCCATTTTATATAAAGGCAAGCACGCCTGAATCTGGTATTTCATCGCTCCTGCCGATTTGGTAAAGGTGCTCTTACATATACCCCTTGAAGATTCCACATCCATCCTACCAATATCATGTTAAAAACCTGTAAGCACATCATGATTTATCACTAAATGGCGGACGGAAAATTGCTGAAAATTTGCTGGCATGGAGTGTACAGTACCAGGGGAATCGATGCGTGTACGAAGTTGTGGTACTCGACAGTTTGTTTTCAAGCTCCTTGTAGGCCTATGTAGCGTACAAACCACAAAAAACAGCAAATCCACTCGGCTTCATAAGCGTCTGTTGTTTTTATATTCCCCGTCTCTGAAATCAATGATGTAATCAAAATCTACTCAATATTCATATTTTCGAACGTTGTTTGCTCCAGTCCAGGCCCTGCTCCAGTCCTCAATACAACACAGTGAAACTATGACAATCGAATTGAAAAACCAAGTTTATCAGGGAAAAACCAGGTTTCTCGGTCGATAAACTTGGTTTATCAAAAACTATGACAATCAAATTCGAAAAACTTGGTTTTTAGATTGAAAAACTAGGTTTATCAAAAAAAACTATGACAATCGAATTGAAAAACCAAGTTTATCAGTGAAAAACCAGGTTTCTCGGCCGATAAACCTGTTTTTTTAAACACTATGACAATCAAATTCGAAAAACCTGGTTTTTCGATTGAAAAACCAGGTTTATCAAATCGAAAAACCAAGTTTATCGATTGGATTGTCATAGTTTTTGATAAACCTGGTTTATCAGCCGAAAAAACAAGTTTATCAAAAAAACTCTGACAATCGACTTGATAAACCTGGTTTTTCGATTTGAAAAACCTAGTTTTTTGGTCGAAACACCAGGTTTTTCGATTGAAAAACCAGGTTTATTGACGAAAAACCAGGTTTTTCTGTTCTATTGTGCAATATACTTGCCATAGACATGACCGTATGGATGATGGCAAGTTGTTCCAAAGTTTGGGACCAGCAACTCGTCTTGTCATCCCTTGAAGTCACCTTAGCCACATATACATAAGGTAAACATAATTCATGTGTGCACATACCGTCACTCTCCTATGTTTTTCTTAGCTTATACAAATTTTTGAAGGAATTTGGTTTTATATACCGGAAGTGACCAAGTTAATGACCTTTGACCTCAAATCTGTGTATGATTCATAGACACTGTGTAATAGCAATGCATGTGCGCAAGTTGCATCACCGCCCTACGTAATTTGTGGGAGAAGTAGCATTTTGAAGCTATTTCGTTTTATGCCGGAAGTGACCCCTTAATGACCTTTGACCTCAAACAAAAAATACCACATATACATAAGGTAAACATAATTCATGTGTGGACATACCGTCACTCTCCTATGTTTTTCTTAGCTTATACAACATTTTGAAGGAATTTGGTTTTATACCGGAAGTGACCCCTTAATGACCTTTGACCTCAAATCTGTGTATGACTTATAGACATCTCGACTTAGCTGTGGTCTAACCCACAAACACAGCCGTGTTGTGACCCCTTAATGACCTTTGACTTCAAACAAAAATAATAGTAATAATAATAATAATAATAATAATACCAGCACTTATATAGCGCTATTACAAATTCCGTGACTAACGTCAACGGCTGTGTAAAAATTACATCTACTACAGGGTGTCCCCAAAAAAAGAGGCCCCTCATTGCGCACTCTTTATCTCCTATTTCTGAAAAGTTGATTAAATATATTTTGGTATATAAAGAAACCTTTAATCGTTAGCTTTAATAAACCAAAACAATTATTTCAATCGGTTCTCAACTTTTGAAGATATGCCCTTTTGAATAAAAGTACTTGTTTTTCACTCTGTCCATGGATAGCAAACAGGGTGGTTGGATTAGCTCATGATGTGGAGTGGCCTGCACGATCACCAGACCTCACACCACTTGACTTTTTTCGTTTGTGGCCAAATCCAAGATCTTCACAAACGTATTACTGAATGCATTCGCAAGTATCCGGCACACATGGATGTATTCGCCAAGGAGGCAACCAGGTAGAGGGCAGAGCAGCACAGTAAACTCACTTCAGAAGAACCAAAGACAAACCAAACAGCCTTTTAGGGCTACCTTTTATCCTAAACAGAGAAATGATTTATGCTGTAAATAAAAAAAGAAAGCAAGAAACAACAAAGTAAGAAAGTAAGAAACATAATAAAACAAAAAGGCATAAATAACCAAGAAAAAATAAGTAATTGCATGTAAAGCAAAAGAAGTCCCATTCGGCATCCATTTTACCCACAAATTAATGACACTATTAACAAAATCCATTGCCCATAAACCCACCGGTAAAGCCCATTCCATAAATAAAGTTATTTTATAAAGTTATCATTGAGGAATGTTTGATATTCATGCATGGCATGTGTACTCCTTTTCAATCTTTGAAGTAGCCAAACCTT
This sequence comes from Amphiura filiformis, assembly GCF_039555335.1. Classification (NCBI taxonomy): domain Eukaryota; kingdom Metazoa; phylum Echinodermata; class Ophiuroidea; order Amphilepidida; family Amphiuridae; genus Amphiura; species Amphiura filiformis. Next base: position 1,114,140 of record NC_092641.1, on the reverse strand, counting down.
CTCCGTGGACAGAGTAAAAAACGGGTACATTTATTTAAAAGAGCATATCTTCAAAAGTTGTAAGCCGATTGATATAATTGTTTTGGTTTATTAAAGCTATAGACTCAAGGTTTCTTTACATACCAAAATATAGTTGATCAACTTTTCAGAAGTAGGAGAAAAAGAGGGTGCAATGAGGGGCCTTTTTTTGGGACACCCTGTATCAGTTGGAAAGCTATTCCACAATAATATTTAATAACAAGATTATCTCAAAGGTACAAAGAATGGGCCTACAACTAAGAATAAGAAAAACATCCCTCTGGTTCTTGTAACTACATACACTCCCTACACCAAAACCCATGATCTTAAGACAGCTTTACTCAAATACTGGGGTAAAATCGAGCAAAATCCTACTTTACATGCTCTTTTCCCAAACCCACCAATTCTTGCTTTCAAACGGGCCAAAAACTTGACTGATATCTTGGTAAACTCAAAGTTACCCAGGGCCGCAGGTCGGAATGAGATCAATCAATCGACGCCTCGTGACGCATCCTTTGAGGAATTGCCGCCTATTGACCCAAATCCATCAAGTGATGGGATAAGCAAGTCAGCGTGGGATGATATTGATCGAGCAAACTTAAGCTGCCTCTTAGATCTTCTCAATGAATAGTGTGCCTACCACTTGAAACCGGCCTATACCGGTCTGTTCACATAAAGCCGATATTACAAATATTGTTACACAAAATTCAGCAAAACATTTAATATTATTTAATATTATTTAATAACTTATTACATCCTTGTCGTATTTATTATACCCAATTGCAATGCCCATACACGGATATTAGCGTAACACTATGCATCCATAATTGCTGTTATCTTGTTGTATTTATTTCTTCTGAATTCAAAATGATAAATTCATGTATACTTTACTTCAACAATTTATATAATATCCTATATGTCTGCATAGTTGCATAATTACGCATATCGTGTTATTAGCCGTTACCCACTTGCAACTTTCATATACGGAATATAATGCATACCTATGCATGTAGGCCTAAACGGGTTTACAACTTATACTCCTAGTATACTTCTTGAATTATTATTATTATTTGCCAACATATCCCACAGCTGATGAGTCCCCAATATCAGAGGGACGAAACCGGTCCTGTTATTTAAGCTAACATGCTTTTAAGAGTGACCCATTTTTTGAGTTATAACACATGGATTCTAGATATACCATGCCTACATTCATATAGGCCTACTACTATCATTATAACATTAGTCAGTATGATGTATGCTAATATGGCGTGTCCCCATGTCGTTTTGGGCCACCCCCCCTATTCATGTTATTTGTGACAGAAGAGACATTTTGAATGTTTTTGTCTTGGACCGGAAGTGACCCCTTAATGACCTTTGACCCAAAATAAACAAAAATACCATGTGTAAACTGGGCAACATCAATTCATGTGTGAATATACCGTCACTGTGCTATGTTTTTCTTAGCTAATACATATATGGTTTTATACCGGAAGTGACCCCTTAATGACCTTTGACCTCAAAGCTGTGTATGATTCATAGACACTGTGTAATAGCAATGCATGTGCGCAAGTTGCATCACCGTCCTACATAATTGTGGGAGAAGTAGAATTTTGAAGCTATTTCGTTTTATACCGGAAGTGACCACTTAATGACCTTTGACTCAAATATGTGTATGATTTATAGACACTGGGTAATAACAATGCATATGTGCAAGTGGCGTTTACTGTCCTGCGAAATTTGTGGGAGAAGTAGCATTTTGAGTTGACAATAGTGGCAAATGGTGGTCATAAACCACTAACGGTGAAACCTAGCTTGGGCGTGTTGGTGTTGTGGAGGTATCTAACCCTTGCAAAATGTTCCAAAAGGTTCTCCTGGTCATGAGGCTTGTTGTCACCAAGTTAAAGTCCCCTACTCCTTACAGATGTCCAGATAATGCATTTCTAATATATGACCTTTGATCTGACCCCTACAAAATGTTCGCCTGTTCATTAGATTGTACTGCATATTTCGGTTTAATCTTCACTAAGCGTGTTTATGGCTGAAAAGGTCACGGTGAATTTACCGTGGATAAAACTGCACTATGCACGTTGTAAATCGCCCCAAAATGACCTTTTACATGGTAAACGCTTGAGGATGACCCTCTTTAATTATTAGCATGAAGATGTTTTACGCAAAAAATGGAAAGATGAGTTTAAACAATCTGATCACCCCCTTCCCAATTACCCATTAGGTTGAAACTGTGTCGCAAAATCATCTTGAGGGATTCAAGTACACATCCCCGAGGGCACGTATTACATGGTACATAAAATGCCTTGTGTGTCGCCGAAAATCCGCACAATAACTGCTAGCGGTTGTGCTTTGTAGAACGTGTGCATTATGTAGTGTAAGGGTTCATCCAATGGTTTAAGGATATGATCTCATGTCATTCAGGCGTGGGAAAGTGAAGAGGCGGTGATAAGGAGTCCCGGGAAAGGAGTTAATTACAGTAACCTTCCGAGTCCAAATTGTGTAACCCGTAAAATAGTTCTTTTAAAAAGAAGACATTGAGCTAAAATTGTTACAATTTATACGAATCTGAGATGCAACATAAACGAGCGCTTTAATGAAAAAAGCTAGCAACAAAACGAACGCCAATTATACATTATAGGTATTGATCGATACTATCGAAAGAACCTTTGAAGAAGTATTTTGAAGGTATTCGGTCAGACATCGAAAGTGACCCCTTAATGACCTTTGACCCACCCGAAAAAATACCACGTGTACACTAGGTAACATCAATTCATGTGTGAATATACCGTCAGTGTGTTATGTTTTTCTTGGCTGATAAAAATTTTTGAAGGTATTTCGTTTTATACCGGAAGTGACCCCTTAATAACATTTGACCCCAAATAAAAAAATACCACATATACATTGGGTAAACACAATTCACGTGTGAACATACCATCACTCTCCTATGTTTTTCTTAGCTTATAAAATTTTTTGAAGGAATTAGGTTTTATACCGGAAGTGTCCCTTTAATGACCTTTGACCTCAAATCTGTGTATCATTTATAGACACTGGATAATAACAATGCATGTGTGCAAGTGGCGTTACTGTCCTGCGAAATTTGTGGGAGAAGTAGCATTTTGAATTGAAATCATGTTTTTGACCCCTGTGACCCATACTTGACCTTTGACACCACGAATTTCATGTGACATGTAGGGGCATGGTCAATGACGGTTGTGACCAAGTTGGGTCAAAATCGGTGCAAGCATGTGATTGTTAGAGTGTGAGTGTCGACAGAAAGTTTTCGTACGATACAAGACACAGCCGCGGCACGGCTGTGTAATCATAGGTATTGCGGATCAGCCCTGACCATGGTTAGGGGTTGATCCCACAACCCCCGCTTCCGATGCCTATGATTTTCACCTTGTCGTTGCAAAAATCAAGTAAGTTCATCACCTGAAACTGATTTGGTGATACATGACGGTATTTATTGTTGAGCAGGAAATTGACCATTTTGAAAACATCGTTAGTGTCAGCAATTTGAACTTAATGATCAATCATTGTTGCATGGTAGGTTAAATATCAGAAGTCCATCTTAACCTATACATGTAATAATAATAATAATAATAATAATAATAAATAAGCATTTGTAATGCGCCATTTATCTAGAAAATTCAATCTAATCCAAGGCGCAGAAAACTAGATACACATACAAACAAGAATACACGTATCAGAGTTAACAAAAAGTATAGCTGAATAAAACAAATCAACTATCCAAATTGTTAGCTCTATACAATTTCATACAAAATAAAATCAACATGAACCAAAGAATCCTTAATACATGTAAAACAAAAATAAAGAGTATGATAAACAAATATTAGTTGACATTATACGCAGTATTGAATAAGAAAGTCTTGAGTCCAGATTTGAAACGATCAACAGAAATTGATTGTCTCAGATTATAGGGAAGCGAGTTCCAAAGTTTTGGAGCAACAGTAGAAAAAGCACGGTCTCCCAGGGAATAATTAGATCGCGGAATTTTTAATAGACATTTGTCTGACGATCTTAGAATATGTGCAGGTGTGTATGGAACGAGAAGGTCAGTGATGTAAGAAGGTGCAATGTTGTTTAATCCTTTCCATGTGAGAAGAAGAGTTTTAAATTCAATTCTTTCACGTACGGGAAGCCAGTGCAGATTCATAAGAATGGGTGTGATATAATCATATTTGCGAGTGTTTGTCAAAGTTTGGCAGAGTTCTGTACAAGTTGAAGTTTTCTAAGCTGTTGTTCATGTATATACACCTTATTGCATGCTACAGCTACTACGACCGTAGATACTGGATGTTACGCCGACAATGGAGGGACCACCCCTGGATCAACTACCACTGGATCGATCACACCTGGACAGACCACCCCTGGACAGACCACCCAGGGATCAACCACCATAGGAACGACCACCCAGGGATCGAACACCCAGGGATCAACCACCCAGGGATCAACTGGTATGTTTACCTTTTAGTCACATGTCAGCTACTTTTTATATAATTTTCAATAACTGTGTCACATCCCAGGATCCAAGTGGTGTACAAGTGCAAGTTTGATTTATTTAATCCATCGGACAATTACTTATAAATTGATTGATCATTGTATATAAAAGACAATAGACAATTTCAGAGTGCTTTGTAAAAAGGTCGTCAAAAACATTTGGTAATAAGCAATTTGTATGTTTATACATGAATGTCCCAAGCTCTAGAGCGTACATATATTTGATACTTAAGGGATCTGGAATGAGTGTTTTGAGCGTTTCGACAGTATTTTTTGGGGGACATGAGAGCACATCAGACAATTTTCATTTTTTGAAATTCACGATATAATACAAATGTTATGACAAATTATTAAAATTTGATATTTTTCACATTTTTGATATATAACAGTCATCGAAGTAAATTTTATAAATCTAATGATATATTCTTAAAGTGTATGTAGCTGGGAGGAAAATCCGACAATCAATTAAAACATTTCCCCTCCCTTATTAAAGATATGGATTTTTTTCCCAAAAAAGTGTTTCAATTGATCGTCGGCATTTCATCCCACCTACATACACTTTAAGTATAAATCATCAGATTTATAAAGTTTACTTCGAGTCGAGTACTGTTAAATATAAAAAATATATCAATTTTTAATCATTTGCCATAAAATGTGTATTACATTGCGAATTTCAAATTTTTTTAAATTATTTGATATCAGAAGGACATTCTTCGTATTCATAATGCAATTCGATATGTCTGATGTGCTCTAATGTCCCACAATAAATACTGTCCAAACGTTCATACCTCAACCCTTAAATTATTATTTAAGTAACAGAGGATTAGTTCTAGATCTGTAATTACTGTTACTAATAATACGCAATGCTCTTTTTTGAATTTTAAAAATATTATAAATATATGAAGAGCAGGCACATCCCCATGCTAAAATACTATAATCCATGTAAGGCAAGACTAACGAACACTATATTGTATACAAAGCTTCACTGGGTTGAAAATGTTTTACTCTGTTAATAACACCGACATTTCGAAAGCAAGTTTTAATGACTCTAACAATATGCTCCTTCCAAGTTAGATTTTGATCAATTTGAAGGCCTAGAAACTTTGTGCTGGTGACTCATTCAGGAGGAGTGACTTCACTTTCACTTGAGTCAAGATGTAGAGTGTAGTCAGAGCATGTATTTTCACCACTGCCAAGTAACATGTAGTAGGTTTTTTGGCGTTTACAGATAGTGTGTTTACTTTAAACCATCTGTCTATATGAGTAAGCTCTTTATTCATCACTGTTTCTACCTCCTTAAGTTGGCTGTGTGAGAAAAACAAGTTAGTATCATCTGCAAAGGATATAACATCGATATGGATATCATTAACATACAAAATATTAGCAGTGGCCCCAATATTGACCCCTGACGCACACCACAAGAGATATTTTTGCTCTCTGATGAAACACCGTTGTAAATTACAAACTATTTTCTGTTACACAGATAGTCTTTGAACCAGTCATAACATACATCTCTGAAGCCATAAGGGTATAGTTTACTAAGAAGTATTGAGTGATCAATTGTATCCAACGCTTACGATAAATCCAAGAAGATACCAGCAGTATTTTTTTTTCATTTACTGCGTCCGTAATTTTATTCACCAAATCTATCACTGCCATATATGTACTGTGGTACTTATACAAAATGCTATGTGTATCCAAGTATGATACAGATCTCTTGAATACAAGACGTTCAAGAATCTTTGATAGAATGGGTAAAACAGAAACAGAAAACAAATCACATTCATCCTGCTTATACAGGGGAATGGCCTTTGCTATTTTAAGACTGTCTGGTACTCTGCCAGTGGCAATGGATACATTGCAAATGGTTAAAAGTCGATGCACTATTCCAGAAGCTAACAATATTGATGATGAATGAACCAAGACCATTCTGCCCTGGACTTTTATTTGAATCAAGTCTATTGATTATTTTGAGAATTTCATGTTCAGTGATGGGTGTACATAGGACGCTGTTGTTGTTCGCAATCTTACTCTTTGAAAGATAATGTGAATAATCAATGCCAGGAATATTGTCAATTGATTGACCTAGATTTGGACCAACGTTTACAAAGAACTCGTTAAAGCCATTAGCAATATCCTTTGAATTAGTGTAAACTTTATTTTAAGTTTATATCGATCTTGTTTATCGGCCGTTCGGTGTAAGGGAGCGGTCAATCTATGTACATGCATGCAGCCTTAAATTTGAAGTTCATGCAATTCAACTAAAGCAGCTCATATTATAACGTCATATATTGCATCATAAGTGTTGTACGTCCAAGAAATGTTCATTTTACCCATAACATGTAAATGAAATATTATAAATGCAATTCATGAAAGTATAATCTTAGAAACAGAACATGACAAAATGAAATAAATGTTTTTAAAATTAAAAAATAAACAAAATACACAGAAAATCATTATTTCGTCTTCAGTAGATAGTTAACATGTGTAGTATATTTTACAGGTTTTATAGCTATATATTGTTCTTATTGTAAGTCCGATTCTCATGAAATTTTACACGCAGAGATACAAGGTATCACCTTTTGACTCCTAACCCACAATTATAATTGCTGTCGATGGTCTAAGGGTTCAATCACTTTTTATCCATAAACATCCTATATTTAAAAGTTCATGGTTTACATAGTTATATCAAATATATCGTCTTCAGTAGATAGCAAAAAATGTATGTATGTTGGTGCATTCTCGCATAATTGTCATGTATTCACATTTAGACTAGGAGATTTATTCAGCTGAGAAGACATAAAAGGTTTGATGGCCTGGTTATGTTAGTATAGGGCCATGATTCAACATTCCATATTGCTGCCGGGTCACAGCCTGTACGTTCAGCCTGGGGGGTTACAAAATAGGGGGCAAAAAAAAAAGCATTTATTAAGCTCAAGAGATACATGGACAAAACTTTTTGGATATCACTCCCAGGAGGATACTTTTCATGCCTATAGCAATGACAGCAATTTGGGCCTGTACGGGGGCCAGGACAGTAGCCCCAAAGGGGCCCACCCATATGGTGTTATTCAGCTGAAGAAACACATGGATGAATCTTTTTGCATTGGAACTATTATACATTGGGGTGCACAAAATACCAATGACAGCAACTTTTTCCTGTACGGGGGCCCTGACAGTAGCCTCAAAGGGGCTGATGTCCCATAACTGTTTTATTCAGCTGAAGAGACACATGGATGAAACTTTTTGCATTGGAACTATTACCCATTGGGGTTTACAAAAATACCAATGACAGCAACTTTTTCCTGTACGGGGCTCAGACAGTAGCCTCAAAGGACCCAATGTCCCATGTTAACACCCTGTTTGGTAAGTCCACCAGAGTTAAATTGATGTACCAGTGCTGAATGATCGGCGCCAAGTCTATACTACATATAAGGTCAAAGATTTTAGGAAGCTTCTTAGGAATCTGCAACCAGATACATGCGCATATTTTTTGCAAGCGCTCATTATCTTGCAGAACTTGCAAGACCACTCAGCCTGCTGTTTTAGCGTTGCTTCTTCAAGGGAAGACTGCATCTGTCATCCTTATTCACAAGAGAGATTTGAAGTCTAATCCTCCTATGTACCGCCCCATCTCTGCTCTTTATCATCATGATCATCAGCAAGATTGTACAGAATCCACTTCAGAAGTATCTCCTTGGAAATCAACTGATATCAGATAGACAGTTTCGATTTAGTCCACAGCACAGCACACATTCTGATCCAAGAGTGGCCCAACTCCCTGGACCAAGGCAACAAACTGCGTCTAGTTGCTCATGATATCAAAGGAGCATTCGACAATGTCTGGCATAATGGACTTTGCTCGAACCTCACAGCAAAAGGAGTATCCAGCAAGCTGCTCAGCTGGATTAGGAGCTACGTACTGACAGATCGTTCCATTAAATTTGTCTTATCTGACCAGTCATCAAGTACTTCCTCCACCAATACATCAGGGTCCCAGGGGTTAATACTGGATGGGCCCACCTCTGTTCTCTGTCTTCATTGATGACCTGGGTGATGAGTGTAAAATCCAACTCTACTTCTACGCAGATGATTCCACCTTGTTTTGTTAGATTACATCTAGAGACAACATAACATAACATAACATAACATAACATAACATAACATAACATAACATAACATAACATAACATAACATAACATAACATAACATAACAAAACATAACATAACATAACATAACATAACATAACATAACATAACATAACATAACATAAGATAAGATAACATAACATAAGATAACATAACATAACATAACATAACATAACATAACATAACATAACATAACATAACATAACATAACATGACATAACATTATAGGTCTACATAGTAAGCAGTTATGGAGTGCCCACAAAGAACGAAGTGCTTTTATTTACAAGAGAATATAATTATGGTACATGGACCAGAGACATAAACTAATACAAACAATACAAAGCATAATACATGTCATGACAATTTTGATAAGAGCATGAAAAAAAACTACTTGAACAGGTATGTTTTCAGATTTGCTTTGATGGAGTACCCCAGCTTCCCTGATGTCAGGAAGTAGATAATTCCATATCCGGGGTGCACATGATTCAAGGTTCGGCAAAGACTTAGTAGGTGTTATTGTTACATTACCAAGAGCCAGAGTGATATTATTAAGTCGGGCAGCATGACCTTTGACCTCAAGTTGGTCATGTGACACGTGTGGTCATGGGGTGTGATGTCTGTGAGCAAATTTGGGCACAATCAATGAATGTAAGCAGGGGCTAGGGCCAAAATGCGGGTTGACAGAAAGTCTTGTGCAGACATAAAACAATCTAGACTTAGCTGTGGTCTAACCCACAAACACAGCCATGTTGTGACCCCTTAATGACCTTTGACTTCAAAAAAAAAAAAATAATAATAATAATAATAATAATAATAATAATAATAATAATAATAATAATAATAATAATAATAATAATAATAATAATAATAATAATAATACCAGCACTTATATAGCGCTATTACAAATTCAAGGAATATGAACATAGCACTTTACACAAAAAGAAAAGAGGAAAAGAACAAAAAATCTTATGAGGTGAACAAATGAGTCTTTAGATGGCTCTTGAAACTGCTGACAGTGGGACATGACCGTATGGATGATGGCACAGCAGTGAGGAGGGCCTTCCCATAGAACAATTCTTCGAAAATTCCACATTTAACGACAACCGGGAACCTCATCATTGAAATACGTGCCAAATACGGTCATGCTAATAACAGCTTAATATGTATGTAAACAAACGGGCGCTTCAAGATTTCTTTGCTTGTATCGATTTATAACGTTTAGATGATGCAAACCAGGTTCTTATTGTTGGAAGCGCTCCATTATTTACATCATTTATCCATTAAAACAGTATGTATCCATAGGAGTATGAAAACCAGCGAAATGTTTACGAAACAGGTTAGTCTCGTACCCAGATGAAAATCGCTATGCACTGCCCTGGTAGTCTTTATTATGAGCGCCCGCTTGAGGCCCACATGGCTAACATTCTTTAGAGCATAGACTAGTACTGCATGAGTCATGATTGTCGACTCGTGCACTCGTGTACAACAACATACACTGAATACTGTACTGTGTGAATTAATAAAATACGGGGCAGAATCATTTTATTTTATCACACTTCTGCCTACACAACGTCATTTTTACTCCAGTTCCCGGAAGATACACAATTTATTTACATATATATTAACGTTTATGTCCAGATAAGGCCAGTATATGTGTTTAATTTCGTTCTAGTTTGAGCCTCGACTCGTCATGTTTGTAATCATTTGTTGTGCTCAGGCATTACACAGTGCATTGACACGCTGGTGCATTCCATGGCTTTGCTCAGGTTTGCAATACTCACAGAGTTTTAGCCGTCATCACGATCCCATCAATAAATGGAAGTTTAATTCCTGGTTCTTTATTTCATATCAAAGTTTTAGCCTCATATTAAATATTTTCTATAAATAGGGCTAAATTCAACCTTGTTGTGTTTGAGGTCTCAATAGAAATATTTCTTGCGTAAAATGGTATCGCCCAATACAGGGGTGTAGGGTTTGAGAAATGTTAGATGTGGTTGATAATGGTCATGTGGCGAATTGATTTTATTTGTAAAAAAGAAACTACTGATTCCAATGTTGATGATTAATGATACATTGCAAGTACTTTTCATGAATCTTTGCTTTTAAGTATAATTTCCTTCCACAAATCAACTCAACATTTTAGGTTTATACCCCATCCAAAAATGATGAAGTCACATGTGAGAGAATGGTCTTTACCCTTTGAGGACCAACATGAAAATGATGACGTCAGAGTTGCTACTCATTCGATAATATGCTTTACTCGCAAAGCATCATGGGGGTTTTACTCTTCACTGCTGTAGGATGATGGCAAGTTGTTCCAAAGTTTGGGACCAGCAATGCTGAAAGCCCCACCACCAACCACCCGGTGATTCCAAGGGATGACAAGACGAGTTGTCTTGTCATCCCTTGAAATCACCTTAGCCACATATACATAAGGTAAACATAATTCATGTGTGCACATACCGTCACTCTCCTATGTTTTTCTTAGCTTATACAATTTGTTGAAGGAATTTGGTTTTATATACCGGAAGTGACCAAGTTAATGACCATTGACCTCAAATCTGTGTATGATTCATATACACTGTGTAATACCAATGCATGTGCGCAAGTTTTATACCGGAAGTGACCCCTTAATGACCTATGACCCCAAATAAAAAATACCACATATACATTAGGTTAACATAATTCATGTGTGCACAAGTTTCATGTGACATGTAGGGGCATGGTCAGAGATAGTTGTGACCAAGTTAGGTCAAAATCGGTGTAAGCATGTCAGTGCTAGAGCAAATGTAATGGTCGACAGAAGAAGACGAAGAAGAAAGAAGAAGAAGAAGATCCTGTACGAAAAAAGACACAGCCGTGACTAACGTCAACGGCTGTGTAAAGATCCTGTAAGAAAAAAGACACAGCCGTGACTAACGTCAACGGCTGTGTAAAAATTACATCTACTATCAGTTGGAAAGCTATTCCACAATAATATTTAGTAGCACGTGAATGAAAAGTCTTTTACCTGCATTATTATATGGTGAACTAAGAGGGAAGGTAACCAGGAGCTATTTCTTTCAAGCATTTAATAGTTGAACCACCTATCATTATATTTATTCCAATGAAGAGTACTCATCGTGTCATCTATTGTGTAATACACCCGATGATATGTTTAAGCCTAGTATATAATAAGCATTTGTAATTGTTTTGTTATTTTGTATATTTGCTTATGCACGGCCCAAAGGAAGCAAAAATGGGTTGAATTGGGCTTTCCGTGTTGAAATAAAGTCTAATATAATAAATAAGCTAGCAAATGTTAGCAAATGAAATTGATAGAAGTTATAAATTAACAGTTTCATCATTTCACTTGATGTGAACGTGATGTGTCACTGAGAGAAGCAAATCAAGTTCAAGAGTTTGTCAAAAACCCATTGAAGGACAAATATAAAGATGGGGTTATTTCTATTATACTTATCGCTGATCAGAAACATGAGGGCGTTTTTTGGATTTTGCAAATGGTTACGAGCTAAAAATCAAGGTGATTTGCAATATTCAATGTGGTTTAGGGTGCGGTTATGGTCAAATTGCATGTGATCTGCAATATAAATAATAATTCAAAATGTTTGTGTGTTTTTGTAATAAAAACCGCTTTGGGAATCAAATAATTAACATTAAGGTACTTTGTATGGTAAATAATTAAGAAGTTGTGAGCGCGCTCTTTGTATTACAAATCATAATCATCAGTATTGCGGATCAGCCCTGACCATGGTTAGGGGTTGAGCCCACAACCCCCGGTTCAACACCTCAAATTGATTTGATGATTCATGACGGTATTTATTGTTGAGCAGGAGATTGACCATTTTGAAAACATCATTAGTGCCAGTAATTTGAAATTTGTTTCTGAAATGATCAATCATTGCATCAAGTCCAATATCAGAAGTCCATCTTAACCTATACATGTATATACACCTTATCCCATGCTACAGATACTACGACCGCAGATACCGGATGTTACGCCGACAATGGAGGGAGCACCCCTGGATCAACTACCCCTGGATCGATCACACCGGGACAGACCACCCCTGGATCGACTACCCCTGGATCGATCACACCTGGGCAGACCACCCCTGGACAGACCACACCTGGATCGACCACCCAGGGATCAACCACCCAGGGATCGACCACCCAGGGATCAACCACCCAGGGATCAACCACCCAGGGATCGACCACCCAGGGATCAACCACCCAGGGATCAACTGGTATGTTGACCTTTTAATCACCAGTCAGCTACTTTTGATATAATTTTCAATAACTGGGTCACATTGCTAGCAAACCCCAGGATGCAAGTTTGATTTATTTAATACATCGGACAATTACTGATCAATAGATTGATCTTTGTATATAAAGGACAAAATCAAGAGAGTTGAGAGAACAAAAGCGTGTGTGAAGTATTTAAAAAAAATCCGTCCATTCTTTAAATTTAGTTCAGCGTCCATTTGGGTGTAGCTTGTATCAGTGACAGGAATGTTATTCGTTATCAATTTAAACCCGAGGCACCCAATAATTTCTGCAGCATATAATTGGTCTCGTAACCCGATCGACAGCTTCATCCCCCCTATTTTGCTCATTGTTGATGAGTTTTTGGTATCATAGATCGTATTTTTTTGCAGTAGCATCCTGGAATTTGAAGCTTCAAATCAATGTATTTCTAAAGAAATCGTGAAAAAAGTCGCTTTGAGGTTACCAATTTGAGCAATATTTCACACGCCGGGGAATTGTGGGTAGCCAAGGCATGACAAATGTGAAATGTGCATGATACACCGGTACACAAAAATAAAGAAAAACTGAAGGGACGAATTAAATAAAAATCATCATAATGCATCTTGATAATGGGCGTAGTGGTATGTAATGTCAATTTATGAATGTGTGCTGGGGCGAACTGGTTGTCAGTGGTATGGCGAAACGTCATGTTTCCATCGGGACATGGACTCGAACGGGAATACGGCACACATGCCGGACCAGAATGCAATTCACGCGTACCAACGTATTGGCTTGCTAATTGTCATGTGCTAATGATTCACATTTACGCTCTAAATGTTCTCGTTTTATCATAATAAATTAGATGCATAAAGTGGACGATATATGTCATTGTATGTAACTTTGACAATCCATATCCTAAGCCAATATGATATTTTTTTAATTCCCTGTACTTGGGACTGGTGAGGAAAAAAGGCACACTTCATTGAGACTACAAAGATATAAGCCACGAAAAAACTCCTGTGAAAAGCATGAAAATGCCCGAGAAAGAACCAAGCCAAAACAAAACCAGGAGACTTCCCGAAAACTTACATCTCTGGTACAAAGAAAATAACCACCAGCCCCCTGCTCTTAATCAACTACTGTTCATAAAATCAAATCACACATTATGGAAGTTATTTAAAAATAAAATACATGGAGATGATCTGTGTCCAATAGAAAGAGAATGCACAGGATAAGAAGCACAGGCAGCCAAAGAGCTGGGAAATGACAGACACAGATCAACCCAATAGTTGCATTACTAATAATTATTATTATTATTAAATGGGGTTGGCCTAGGGTGTTAAAAATTGGTGTTATAAAGCTCATAACAGGTGTTATAGGTCAAATTATCATTATTATTATTATTATTATTATTATTATTATTATTATTATTATTATTATTATTATTATTATTATTATTATTATTATTATTATTATCTGGATAGGTTTTTTTTTTCATGGATGACATTTACTGCAATCAACGAAATCTGGCGAATCAGTCCAGATTGGCACCCAATACATTCAAATTGGTTAAATTTTGATCAAAATGGGGTATTTTCTTTTGAATTAAATACTTGTCCAATTGGCAACCAAATGGCAATAAAATTCCTAGTAGCCAAAGTTCACTAAAATAAAGTCAGTTATACCACATCCATCCATCCCTGGTACCTAAGTTTTTTCCTATTATACTCAAGAAGGAATTTTACAATAAGAAAGTTAGCTAGTGCATGTAGTCTCATTCACAGCCAGTTTCTGTCGTGTATGTTTGCGGCTAAGCCTCATGCAGACTGCGGAAAGTATCTGTTTCTGACTATGGCAATGTAAATATTAGCAGGGTCGCGATGTTGGCATCTACCGCTAGTATTGATAGCTACTGATAAACTAAATTGTGTTCATGACTAATTGAATTGTGTTCATGACAAATTGAATCTGATACTAAACACTTAATTTGTAAACAGATAATATTGATTATTTATGGATGAAGTTTAAGGAAAAAGCTATATGAAATAATTATTATATTAAACATACATTTTGTTTTGTCAACGATGAAAATCCGTTCACAAATAATTTTTTAGGACCTATAATATTTGACCATAAACTCATCTTTTGAACAATAAGTTTGCAGAAGTATTACAGTCCTAGCAATCAATATATTAAGAAAATACAAGATTGGATTGAGTAATCAGTTTGCTTGTACTTGTAACTAACAGTAAACTATAAATTGCGAATAAATGTATTTTAAATACAATTTCATGCTTTAAAGGGATTGCAGGAGCCATATTTTTTAAGTTTTTTAAGTTTCGGCCATTTAATTAAGAAACTGTAGTGTACTCAATATTGGTAAATGGTAAAAGACACAAAATACAACCAGGGATAATTTGCGCTCACAGAGCGCAGACAATCGCAAGACATGTAACCCTTCAATGACCTTTTGACCTGACCTTTGACCTTAATGTTTCCCGGGTCAAAGAGGTTTGTTGTCACAGAAATTGAGCCCCCGTACCCCTTGCAGAAAATGAAATTACGGTATAAGATTTGACCCCAGATAATCTTTGACCTAACCCCTGCAAAGTGTTCCAACATATTCCACTGGTCATTAAGTTTGTTGTCACCGAGTTTGAGCCTCGTACTCCTTACATATGTCCAAAAATGCATTTCTAATATTTGACCTCTGTATGACCTTTGATGACCGGTTATGTCATCTTAATCACAGATGTCAAAGCTTACTGCACTTCCCGCCGTGGGACTTGGTTCCAACATGGTGATGATTGGTTAGGCAGCGAGTCAAAGACGTGATCCAGAGAATACGTCCCTATGGGTCGTTTCATGGTTTTGTCGCCGCTCCTCCTTATCCACATGGTCTCACGGATTTTTCTAGTGAATTGGTTCGAGTCTTTGTCTATAATATTTGCTCCCTTCCAGTCGATAGTATGGTTTTCTTGCACGATATGGCCCATTATGGCGGACTTGTTTTGTTCTGTCAGGGATTCTTTTCTTTTGGCTCTGGTTTAGCTTCTGCATATTTCTGGTGTTCTTATAATCTAGTCCCGAATGCCCTACCCGTTTCACCACCAGTTTTGTCGCATAAAATACGCTTTTATAAATGCGCACGTGACATCTGCAAGTCGCCATACCGTATTCAACGATGTAAGGTACCCGGATGTACACAAACTCCACATGCAATTTAGTATAGGCGAAAATGACAAGTCGCTAGGAAAATTGTTCTTGCACAATAGCAAAGGGTAAAATAATTTGACCTGAAAGATAAACTCTTTATTTGCGTTTTCCATTACGGAAAAAATAACGAACGACGGAAAAGCTAGATATATCTGATTTACACACCTATATTTCATTGTTTCCGTGCTAAATGGGCGTGCCAATTGGCCCTATCGATGACGTAATGGGATTCTTACGGGCATTAAGGTCAGAACTGTGTAGCTGCCAATTATGTTATTTGATAACTTTTTCAAGTGAGGACAGGGAACATAGGAGGCTGTCATTTTAATCTGAAGGAGGGGTCATGAATTTATTTATTTGGGGGTCAAGAAAAATACCCCCCCCCCATGTAGTGCCGCCACTGAATATAACCCTGACCCTAATTTTAGCTCTAATTTTAACGTAAATTGACGAAATGGACGAACTTGGAATAATGACCCTCTCGGACTAATAGGCTATAGCTGTCCCCGCCCCGACCACCTCAACCATAATGTACTCATTCGCTCGCTCACATTCAATTAATTAACAAAATGGACAAAAAAAAAACGAATTTTAATGCTTAATCTGTACACACTTTGACTTACCGGACCCTCACACCGCTCGTATTGCAGAATGCACACCTGGCACTTACCCCCGGGACGTCTCAAAATACGGAAAATACTTATCCTTTCTGGAACTTTTGCGTGCTCGGCATAAATAAGCGTATAGCACGCTCTCGTTTGCATGTGCATGTCAAGAAGCCAGTGTCGTCTGGTTAAACATGCTAACTTTAGAGCCCCTCTAAATAGCAGATACATGGCCTACTGCAAAATTTGGAAACAACAACCAAGTTTTTGGAATAGATTTATATGAACAGGAACATTAATGTGGCGACTCAGTGGATTTATACATCCACGGCTCAAGTACCGACGGCCAAGTGATAGGATTCCTCTGCCTATAAATGCGGGCATCCTTACTAGCAAACCACGGCAAAGTTCACGGCCCATTTTACTGGTTGGAAAACCCCGGGTAAGTTACGACATAATCCCGGCCCTCGCCCGGGTAAAGTCCCAGCCCAATTTCCCGGGGGTTTGGCCGACGTCAAGTCTTATACCAGTCCCGGCCAACACCCGGCTCCCCCGGGACACATTTTGAGTCAAATCCTGGGTCACATGATGTCAAGCCAGTGTTGTCGGAGGAGATCTAGAATACGTCAAAGAACGTAATTCTTCCAAGAAATGAATATATATTCTTCTGTCGACTTGATGAAGACTGGTGTTTTGATTCAACGCAACTGTCAAAGTAAGTGGGGACAACTGCATCGCAGTCCTGCTTCCTGAAGATATTGTGTGAAAGGTGGAAATAGCACCATAGCAGCGCAAGGAGTTAAGTTTGGAGCAAGCAGCACAGGAGAAAGCAACGCAAGAAGAAAGCAATGCCATGTTTGTGTGATGATTTCATACGCAAGGATATTTATATACTCAAGTATACACTGGACTTCGCTGATTTTCGCAGGACAAGTGAATAAGGTTATGTTACATCAGTCGTCCAGAACATTGCAAGAACGTTATAACCACCAAGAAGAAGAATGCTGGCTAAGTACTAAATAGATAAAGAGTGATTATATTTGATTATTGTGTATGTGCATTTGTTGTCATATATTGTACCAATACTAATGTGCTTTCAATTAAAGACTTACATTTTGTTAGCATAATTAAACAGTGTATTTGTGTTGTGCATTCGTGTGAGTTCGGGTAAAAGGTGATTTTGGCCTTGAGTCAAGTACGACTCGTAACACTTGCCCTACGTGAGACACTTCAATCTTCCTGGTCACTATGTCAAGCATTCTGATAAAATCATCCGTATCCGAGAGTCTCTCTGGATTGCTGAACTACGCACTCTTGCACCGTTTCACACCGACATCGTCTGGCTAATAATTATTTGATGCAGCAGAGATATTCAAATAAATACACGGGATCGATACACGTGAATTGCTATGCACGATTTTGATATCAGACGAACATCTTCGGATACCGGGCCCAACCGGGTTGGAAAATGATGAATATCTCCCGTAAATGATTTTCTCTCAAGAAACCAGATGTGGTCTCATACACTTGAAAATACGTGTTGAACAGATATGATAGTCGTTAGTTTGCGCTTTGAAAAACCAGCGTGCGTCTTGAGCTGAAAAAGTGACCAAAATTAAAGATTTTAAATAGCGCAGCGTAGAACCTCGTGGAGGTAGTCTCAGGCCAGACTATATGTGGCTATCACGAACATACAGGATCGACGAGTGTCAGACCGACTGACACAAACTGGCTGTGTAGGAGACTATCGTAGAGACAGTCTATAAGCATATGACAATGGCGACTATGTATGCTCGCTGACCTTACAGAGGTCAGTCACAGGCTAATGTCTTTAGCCTTAGTCGGATGTCCTTCAGCATACTATGCATTAAACTATTAAACAGGTGGGAATATAATGGCCATCCGTGGCTGTGGATTCAACCTACCATGGCATTTTCTGCCATGAAGATATCGGGCCGACGTCTGGTATCAATGTTGATGAGTAGCTTGTTTTGTTTTTATTTAGTTTGCTGATCTCCTTTTCCCTCCCCTCTCGATTTGACTTACTGGGTTCACTAGTGGTCGTCTCCCTTTGTTATCGCAGCTTTGTTTTGTTTCACCAGTTGCTATCCACGTGTTTTGTTTTGTATTGTTCTGATCCCCTGTGGTTCTGGTCTATGGTTTCAATCGATAGTGTGTGAGGTTTTTTTTTCGCTATCACATTTTTCTCTCCTCACACACTGGTCAAGCCTCTTGCAAGGATCATTTAAATCAGGATGTGACACTCAGTAATTTGCGTCTAATTAGTGTCTAATTCATATATTAATAGAATAGTGTTATTAACATGATGGTCTGACCTGGCTAGAGGGCGCTCAAAATATCCACAGACAGAGCTTGACTCGAATTTTATATTGGGTTAAATGCGCAATTAAATAGCTGTCAAATGATCGGCTTTTTATAGTATACCATTTTTGTAATAAAATAAATGTAACTGTTCAATTTACTTTGTGTAAACCTCAAGTTAATACGTGAATTTTTACTATCTAAAGTGCCGAGCTCGGGTGAAATCTAGCTAAATCTAGTAATGTCAAATTCCGCTGCATTGCCCCATCTGGATGATAAAATTCTATTAAAAAATATTGAATTCTAACAGATAAACTCCAGTAAACCACGATTTATCAGCAGTTTAAATAGATGTTAGCTGAACAAGATCATCAATCGAGTATGCACATGACATTTAACCATGCAGTCGCGAATCTTAAAATATATTGTAGACTGGCCCACGTGCATGACGTGCTGTTCAATCCCAGACACGTCACTGTATTCTCCGTGTGACCTCGGTCAAACATTTATGGTTCATTCGTGATTTACTCAACACCGTACTACACTTTTGTGTGATTTTCTTTACCTATTTATAAAATCAATAATTCATGCTGGGAGCCAAATACCATTCTTTTCTCTCTTACTTCCATGAAGAAAATTGAATACAAACGCACATACAAATACGGCGCCATTAATACAAGATCACGCGATGTTTTATGACTTAAAAATCCATTTCCTTCGTATTGTTGACAGTAAGTCCTAATTTCGACATTATTTTAGCAAATTGACTTTCTTGGAAAAACATCACTGCTGCCTGATGGGATCATATTAGTTGACCCACTTCAGCCCGGTCTTGCCGCGATTGAAGGCGTTTTTACTCTCTTCAACAGGTACGATTCGCTAAACTTACGACACCTTTATGTGGTTACCTCAATCACATGGGTCAACGAAGAGTTGGTGTGAATTATTCATAACCTATCGATACCGTGCCTCACTTTGTTAAAAACAAGCCAACAAAATTCGTCATAGGTTTGCGTTGCTAATACAAAAATCGTGAATTTAGTGTCACCCCCCCCCGCGTTTTTGTTATTGTCTGTTTATCTGTTTATCTAATTATGCACTTTCAGTTTCCCAAGCGTTTGAATGGGAATTTTTTTGCCTACTTTCCACCTGTTTGGGGTGCACATATTTTCAATATTTTGACAAGTTGACATCAAATGTTTGGCAATAATGTATTTTGCCAATAGTACGTCCAAAGTTTTTTTTGATCGCAAAGATCGGATATTTTTATTCCCGATTCGAACTCTGCACCCTTCGCAAGGGTGCAGAATTCGGCAGAACTTTGACGATAATTTTGCCTTTATGGACACTATATTGCATTCGATCCTTAATTTTGTTTCAACCGGATCTTAAATTAGCAAGCACAATACGGTGGGGACCAATTTTATATACCATTGACCAAATTTTGAAGACATTTTTCAAATATCTGACCTACGCAAATCGTTCCCATAGACAGACAAAATGGATTGAACCAGTCGTTAATATACATAAACTACGCAAAAAAAAGTTTCCTTATGGTTAGGAAATTTACCCACAATTAAAATCTAGCAACTAATTTTGTACGTTTGCTAAATAATCACATGCGGTGGATTGTCCTGCGTATGTTGACACCTCGATCACTACCCTACGACACTTCTGAGAAAAGATAAGAATGTTTAAGTACCAAGAGGTCGACAAATGAAAATTGCAAAGAAGCCTATTCAATGGTTTTAGAGCTTGAATTTAAACCATTTTTCTTGATGTATGTTGGATAATCCTTTGCTTATTGTGCAGATGAACGATCAAAGACAAAGGTGAGTGGGTACTAAGACATTTACGTTTTGAGAGATGGGTTTGGAAAAGGGATTCAATATGTTACCAAAACAGAAGGAATTGCGACACTTGAGTGACCATCCAGAAGCGCTGATATTGACTCCTTGGAGAACCTTTGGGATCAGCTCAAGAGACGAGTCAACAAGAAGATAATGGCAGATACAACTCTGGTGGGATTGCTTTGCATCGTTATCAACGAGTGGAATGGGTTTGACTAAGGTAACATTCGACGACTCATTAGGAGCATGAGACGCCGCATGGTTGTCGGAAGGGAAGCCAACGGTGGACACACAAAGTACTGAAAGAAAAAGAGATTATTCTCAAGTGAAGTTGGAAACGGCAGTATGGTGCCTGAAATGTGCTCAGCAAGTAAACAAAAAATGTTATTTGCATGTTTGTTGTTTTTTGTGTTCTTTTATGATGAAAACTTGAATACGCCTTTTTGCATTTTTTTTTTTCGACCTCGTGTTACTTAAACATTCATATCTTTTCTCATGCGATTATTTGACAAATGTACAAAATTATTGGCTAGATTTTAATAGTGGGTAAATGTCTAACCATAAAGAAACTTTTTTGCGTAGTGTAGGTACGGCGAGTGAGTCTATGTTTATCTACCCTCCGTGGATTTTAGGAGAGTTTGTTTTCTTTTCTTTTTTTAACCCCTAGTTTACAACACATTTTTTGCTCTGCCGTTGCTGTGTATTTATCATCTCCTTTTTTGATGTGTGTTTTTGTAGACCTGGTTACCTGAGGAAGGATGTAATGTAAGGAGGAGTATAAAGACATTTTTTTATGTCATATCATTATAAACATCCATGTATGTACTTTGGAATCAATTTCCCATCTCGTTATTTACCACATTAATACATTTTAAAAATCAATTTTTACAATAGCTTTATCAACGTGTTTTTCACCACTTGGAATGGAGAATCATCAGATTCCTGACTCACGAATCACCAGCGAGAAAGACAGTTTATTCTACATTGGAAAGCGTGCTTTGGACGGCAGACTCAACAGCATGAATTCTTGGGTGACAAGACTTGACAGCTCGTGGATACAAGTATATCTTGGGTTGGCAACGGCAGTTGTTGGTCTTGTGACACAAGGAAAATATGTCAACTGGGTGATGAGCTACTATGTGTGGACACAAAGTTTCGGAGGAGAACTGCAATATGTAACGCATGATTCCAATAACTCTAAGAAGGTATAAAATACCATTCAAAAGTGGCAAAATACGAAATTGCGATGACTGATGATGATGATGATGATGATGATGATGATGATGATGATGATGATGATGATGATGATGATGATGATGATGATGAGGAGGACGACGAATACGTTGGCAACGATGATGACGAGGAAGACAACGACAGCGATAGCATGATATTGATGATGACGATGGCGATGACGATGAAGGCGATGATGATGACGATGATAATGATGATGATATTAATGAAGTTGACGACAAGATGTTTTACATGCTTCTGTATTTTTTATTTTTTTATTTTTTTAGCACTTAACATTCACAATTTTAAATAATCATGTTTACGTGTCATATTTAAAACTCCTACATGTATTGCGCAGTACCAAACTCGTTCAAAACTTACCACATTGCACCTGTCTTTTTATATTAGCTTTTCTTAGGTAACATCGACGGGAGCGAATCTGTTAACAACACATTTGGCAGACCGATTGAGACTATTCTTATTCGTGTAGAGCCTAATGAGTGTAATGGTGCATGCCACTTACGGTTGGAGATATTGGGTTGTAACATGTCTCTAGCCCTGTCAAAAGGTATGATTCACTATAGTTATAAAACTTAATGTGTTAGTAAGTGCAGAAATTTAATTAAACTTTGTTATTTGTTAAATACATTTGGATGAGTCGTGTTTCTTCTTCTTTCACGCAACCTTTCAAGGTCATTGATAAAATTTGCAATAGCTCCATCATTATTTGACCGATAATGACATTTATTATGTTTTGATGAGTCCAAGTGTGTGAAAATATCCAACGCATAATAATGATAAAATTGGATGCTTTACGCCCAATATTTATTGGTCTCGCTATGAGTTTTAAAATATTGGACTCGGCTACATCTCGTCCAATATTTTAAAACTCATAGCTCGACCGATAAATATGGGCTCAATCGATCCAATTTTATATCAAACTTGGGCAAACGCTTCACTACCCCAGCCTTTATATTTGACATAACCCACTTGGGGTCAAACGTCACGTCAGTAATGTTGGCTAAAAATGTGATTTTTACCAAAAATGGTTCTTATCCTACAGATTGCATGGTACAGTAATGAGATCTGGACTACAGCCGGGGCCTATGAGGGGAACAAAATTTGGGGTCAAAGGTCATTAAGGGGGAATTTATTTTGGGGGCAAAGGGGGCTTTAAGTTCTAAAATTCGTCTAATTTTAATAAAATAAGTATAGGTGATCCTTGTATAACTCAAAATATCATGGAGGTCATTTCAAGGTCAACTGGGGTCAACTAATGGTCAAAAATATTGTAAAATTCTAAAGTTTGTCAAATTTAAATGAAAATAGTATGTGATATTGATATGATTCAAAACATGATGGAGGTCATTTCAAGGTCACCAGGGGTCAACCAAAGGTCAAAACCTTTCTCAGGAAGATTGTTATTAAACTTAGTGCCTATATTTTTCGCGAATTTTTTTTCCCCCATGAGCGGACTAACCCTGAATTTACACTTAATTGTAGATATCATACACTCATTAGGCTCTACACGAATAAGATTAATTTAGGTGTAATTTGTCCTGGGTCCAATCTCTAGCATGGACAGTTTGCTATATCTTTATAATGATATAAGTATAATGATTGTTTGTACTAGATTTGGGGTTTTGTGCCTCACATTTGAAATAAATGTTTAATTTCAATATTTTGAAACCATAAACCAAAAATGGGTGCTATGAAGTAAAAGATTGGGCTACGAGTATACATTTTACCAAATTGGAAATAGGAAATTGCTTTATTTTGCATATGCATGCGTTTCTTTATTATACTCAAAAACGGATTTTATTATAAAATTGGTTATCTAGTGCACATAGTCTCCTTCACAGCCGGTTTCGTATTGTTGACAGTAAGTCCTAAAAGTATCCGTTTTTGACTATAACAATATAAATATTAGCAATTTCCTGATGTTGGCACCCTACAGCTATCTACATGACTAATTGAATCTGCTGGAGATAAGATGCTATCTATGGAATTGTCAACGATGAAAGTCCGTTCACAAATAAAGTTTTAGGACCTATTTTATTTGACAATATTGCTCTATGAAAAAGGAAATAAAATTGTATTCTTGCCGATACCTACTGATAAGCTGTCATCAAGGGCTAATTACTACTGATAAGCTGTCATCAAGGGCTAATTAAAACAATAATCATCCTTCAGGCAATGAGCAATTAACTGACCAGACAGCAGGACCAAGTGACCAAGCTAAACAGTGCATGGGCCTTACTGCATGACCATGATGTGTGGGTTGGGAGTGACACTACATGTAGTCAAGAGGGGTAAATACCAGCAACTTGGGAAGATTAAGTGACTTTGGTTTTATTCCCTTTTGGTAGAGTACTGGACAGTTGGTAGTCCTAGCAATATAATCAATACATTCAGAAAATAAAGATTGGATTGAGTAATCAGTCTTTTTGATTATAATGTGCTTGTAACTATCGGTTAAGTATACATTGCGAATAAATATATTTTAAATGAAATGCCATGCTTTTAAGGGATTGGAGGAGCCATATTATTTCAGTTTTTGCTATTTAATTAAAAACTGTTTTGTACTAAATATTGATAAATGGTAAGACAGAAAAGGCAAAAAGAGTTATGAATGAGAGGGTTGACTGGAAGTTGAAGGAGTTAGATTGTTATAGACATGATGGGTGTAAGCGCGAAAATTTTGAAAGTCAGATCAAGGTCATCCGAGGTAAATTGAGTATAGATTGTCAGAATGTGGGTCATAATTATACGCCAAAATTGTTAAAGGTCATTTGAGGTCGACTAAGTGTATATGGTTGGATTGTCAGAATATTCAAAACTGTGCCAAGCGCTTTTTATGTTAACTGAGAGCTACTGAGCATTGATAGTCGGATTGTCATAAAACGTGGCGCATGTAATCGCAAGTAAGCGTCAAAACCATCAAGGTCATATCAAGGTTAACAGTTACTGATAATAGATAGTTAGATTGTCATGAAACTTGGTTGAAAATCATCATGTCTATAACAATCTAACTCCTTCAACTTCCTGTCAACTCTCTCATGCATAACTCCAAACTTATGTCTGTTTGCCTTTTCTGATATGATCGCCATTGAGCAGCAAATATTCAAAGGATGTCTGAATATAGATTGTTGGATTATTGTGAGACTCGGAGGATGTGATTTCCATTGAGCTCTTTGTTACAAGTATGAATTAAAAAGTAGACCTATTAAGCACAAATTTTTCAATTTAGCTTTCAATATGAAAATTCTTGAGTAGTATATCATTATCATTGGTATTTACCAATAAGTAACAATATATCCCACCCAGTTAGTTGTGCCACCCCCCACACACACATTACTAGCATTCCTAGTACTTGTCAATGCAAAATTATGAAACACGATCTACATCCATGGTGTTATTTTTTTAAGAATTTCCTGTTTTGTCTAAAGTCATTTCAAGGTCATCAGTGGTCATTTCAAGGTCACGGCTGGATTTCGTAGTCTTACAAGAACGCAGCATATCTAATCGTATTATTCTGTCTTCATATTAAACCATAATCACCCGGGTATAGCATCCATAATATATTGGATACTACTGTGAAAAAAATGGACCAATAAGTATTAACGCAAGTCAATAACCCGTAACATGCATATTATTTCGTGAATGAGTGACTACCTAATAGGCAGGTTGTCTGTAACGGAATAAATCTTTGAATAAGTATTTTATTCCGTTTAATATTTCCCACATAATTTCTCTCATTCTGCAAGCCCTGCCTTCTTTATGTGCCAATTAATAGTATACCTTGATCGCTATTTAAAACCATGCTTTAACACTGATTTTTTTAAATTCATATTAAATCTCCTTTACAATAGGATTCTAAAGGATTCAATGGCATTTGTATTTAATTATCATTAATCTTCTGATGTTCACATCACAGATAGTAAGGGTATTCCTGTCCTGCATCCCTTGAACTTGAGGAACAGTTTGCATCCGTTTTTACGGAGCAACTTTAATTTTTCACCCCTGTACAACATGCCAATTGACCCGCAACATCCCTTTATCTCTAAGGACCGCTATCTCTAAGGTTCGCTCTCTCTAAGGTTCGCTATCACTAATGTGTAAAGTCTATTGAGATGAGAATCCCGCTATCTTTAATAAAGAAAAGGGTTCGCTATACCTAAAAAAGGTCCGCTACTTCTAAGGTTCGATATCACTAATTCAGAATAAGGTTCGCTAGTTCTAAGGTTCGATATCACTAATTTTAAATAAGGCTCGCTATCACTAATTTTAAATAAGCTTCGTTATCACTAATTTTGAATAAGGCCCGCTATCACTAATTCATTGAAGGTTCGCTATCTCTAAGGTTCGTTATCACTAATTGCGATTAAGGTTCGCTATACCTAAGGTTCGCTATCACTAATTTTAATTAAGGTCCGCTATCACTAATTAATTAAGGCTCGCTATCTCTAAAGTTCGCTATAACTAATTTTGATTAAGGTTCGCTATACCTAAGGTTCGTTATCAGTCATTTTAAATAAGGCCCACTTTCTCTAATTCTAAATAAGGCCTCCTATCTATAATTTTAAATAAGGCCCGTTATCTCTAATTTTCAATAAGGTTCGCTATCTCTAATTTAAATTAGATAGGCATGTAGCAGGCCTTATTTTAAATTAGAGATAGTGGGCTTTATTTTAAATTAGAGATAGCGAACCATATTTTAATTTAGAGACAGTGGGCCTTATCTTAAATTAGAGATAGCGAGCCTTTTTTTTTTTTTTTTTAAATTAGAGTTAGTGGACCTTATTAATTTAGATGTAGCGGGCCTGAATTAAAATTAGTGATATCGAACCTTAGTGATAGCAAATCCTAGAGATAACGAACTTTAGGGATACCGGGCTTGTTATAATTAGAGATAGCGGGCTTATTTAAAATTAGTGATAGCGAACCTTAGATATAGCGAACCTTCAATAAATTAGTGATAGCGGACCTTATTTAAAACTAGTCATATCGAACCTTAGAAATACTGAACCTTATTTCAAATTAGTGATATCGAACCTTAGGTATAGTGATCCTTTTTTGTAATTAGTGAGAGCGAACCTTAGAAATGGCGAACCTTAGAGATAGCGGTCCTTAGAGATAGCGAACCAGCGCCAATTGACCTTGGACCCGTTGAGCCTCATAACATGTTAATTATATGTCCTACGCGTAAATGTTCGAATCCAACCAAAAGTGTCCACGGGCCAAAAATAAAAGTCCGAAATAAAAATGTCTCCACAATTTTTTCCTTTTGCCCATTGATTGATGACATATTGGCCTTATAGGAACCAAAAGTGCCATTACTAATCTTGAAAAATAAAACCAGGACGTGTGATAGTAAATGTGACATCAAAACCCAATGTTACCTACGAATACCACTAGGATGCTTTCACTATCTCAATACTAATCAACCTAAAACAAATGGAATATTCCCATTAACGCTTTTTTCGTGTAATGTAGACCACAGGGTGTTAGGAAAATGCTAGCTCAACCAGATAATATTTGTTTTTATTTTTATAACGCGATCAATATGATCTTAGTCAATTTATGCTAGTTTATTTTTGAAAATGAAGTTTAGGTCAGTTTCTGTATTTTATTTATCAAATGAGTATGAATCAATTTACACATTGTATAAGAACGAGTAGGATATATGTTTTCAAGAATACTAGGAATTATACGCATACACCTAACGCTTTATACAATGAAAAGGTGAAGAAACCCGGGTATTCGTAGGTAACATGAGCGATTTAACAATATCTATATTGAGTTTAGAGGTTTAAATGTTGCTATTATGGTAATGAATTAATAAAATGGTAGTTTTAGATCTCTTTCAGATGGTACGTCCAAATGAATAAATGCTATTACCTTAGATCAAAAATGTTGATGCTTTTAGCAAGATTTTGACCACTTCATTTTGATATACAAGTAGTTAATCAGCAATTTTACATAATAAATAATTGTTGAATTAATCCGTATATGGGTAATAATAGTGTCCTGGGGTACCGTTTAAAGTTTTTGACAATTAATTTCCATTGGTAGGGACACTTCATTACACATGTCATGTATTATGCTGTATTCGTAAGTAACATTTCAGTATTTGTAGGTAAGAATTAGACTTTTGGTGGATATCGCAATCAAATCTTCATTTTATAAACCACTTTGAATGTATTATTTTTTTGTGTGCGTTTATTGATACTTTAGACCCTATCACGTATTAATAATGTCGGTTCACAGCGGTTGAAAGAGGATTGAAGTAAGAAACAAAGGCACTAAAGTGACTTTAATTTGCTTAATTGCAATACTGGGTAAAAACCACATGTGCCTGCTAACGGTCAAAATTTTTTTATTGCATGAGGTGAAAGGGCTTTGGTAGTAGTCTACAAAAGGGCACATCAAAAATTCCTCCGGAGCTTGTTGCCATAGCAACGGCAGATTTTATGATTTTGGCGGTTTTTGCTTATTTTGGGGTGAAAATAGGGGAAAATATGCACTTTTCTGAATTGCTCCTGACTTTAAATTTGAGGTCACATTAAAAAACAACCTTACCACCATAAAGTACTATCTTTGTGCTTTCCTCAGATGCAAGAAATATTTCAATAATATTTCCCTATGTGCAATTTTAGGGCTGGGCAACATTGCCAATTTAGCACTTTTGAAAAAATGCAATTTTTACCCTATCTTTGAAGTCTAAAAACTGATTTTGCTTGAGCACCGAGAATTATTTCCTCTTTGTTGGTACTTGGGCAGACATTGCCCCTTCCAAATCTGGTAAAAAAATTCTGGGGCTATTTGACCTGTAAAGCCAGTGTTGCCAGAAAGTTTGATAATTTTAAAAAAATGCATTTTTCGAAATAATGCATTTTCTACATATTTACTCATGTAACCTTTAATACCACCAACTTAATTGAAATATGTGCACACTTAGCACACATGATTAGACACACACTGCAACGGAAGCAACACTTTGAGGCTGGGGACAAGCCCTGTCTTGCAAAAACCGGTATTGCCAGAAAATCTTACTTTATTTATCCAAATTTCCAATTTGTGCGTTTTACAATTATTTATTCGGTTAATTTTATACCATCAATGTTAGTTGAATAGAATGTGCATTCAAACATCATCTGGTACAATATAGGTTCAGACACATGGGCGAGTTTTTCGACAGGTGCCTTCGTACACCTTAGGCTTAGGCGCCCTTGAGGATACTAAGCCTAGTTTTTACCAAAAAAAGTAATTTTTACATGGGAAATTTTTTGAAAAATGACATAATCTTGGAAAGTGTACCATCTTACTAAGATATATGTTTGGATCAAAAAAGTAAATCACATCATTTTTCTGTGACCTATGGTTTTTGACCTATGACCTCTTGGAATTCATAAGTAGGCCCAAAATGCAGGTTTTTAATGATTTTGGTCATTTTGGGCAAAAATTGACATTTTTTTACCATTTTTAGCAATGTTTTGCATTACAAAAGTTTAAATTACACTTAAGTTTATTGACAAATAGGGCTTCTTTAAGTTTAGGCTATTGAGAGAATTCAACGAGTATGCAGTTTCCATGGCAACGGCTATTAATGCTCATTTTTAAGTAAATATCTGTAAAATAGAGCTAATTTCCCAGTAAAATTAGTAAAAAAAAATGGATATAAATGGCCGTTTCCATGGAAACTGTCTTCTCTTTGAATTCTCCTAATAGCTTAAAATTTTATGCCAATAAAACAATTTTTTTGGCTTGATGATAATCCTGTTAATGCGTATACACGAAACTGCTGATTCTTGATTACGAATCCAAAAGGGATAGCCGAGTGAACTCGTATCAACGAAAAACAGTTTCAAGTGTATTCTCTGATTTAAACCACTGCTTTATACTAACAATAGGCCTATCAGCACTCAAAAAATTACTGAACAAATCTGAAGAAATTATCACAAAAACATCCATTGTAAAATACATGCAGTAATTTTACGGTCATTTCCGGCAGCAACATTGCCTCTATTGTTCCGGTGAAATACACAAGTGTATAAGAATGATACTTTATTGTTACGTAATTTTACAATTTTTCAGAAGAATTTTTACAGGATGTTAACTTCGCTGTCAGAAATGTTTGTAAAATTAATCGCCTTTCCTCCCTTTTCTCTTCTCTTTTTCCCCTTCCCCTTTCTCTTCTCTTCTCTCCTTTCCTCTTTTTTTGGAAGGAGGGGGAGGGTGTCTGGAAGGAGGAAGCCGCCCCCCTGAATTCATGTCTGGGCCTTGGCGGGGATATTAAACTGCATTCCATCACCCGAATGATGAAAGTTTACAACACAATATTCATTGAATTCAACATTGATTTTTAAGTATAATCCAACCAATTGGGCAGTAACAACACCAGTTTGATGCAGACGGGACCCAGTAATGGCCAACTGAATTTTGACCATCACTTGGCTCAATGGATTCTTCTATAGGCCCACTTTATTCGCCCCAAACACTCAATGTGGACTGGGATGTGGCCAAGATCTAGGCCCACATACATAAATATTTTTCTGGTATGCAGGATTTGGTAAATCTTTAGATCCTTCATGTTTTATTATAAAGACCATCGAATGTTATCTTCCACAGTTGATCACATCCTTACATACCTGAATCTGGGCATCTCGGGAGGGAATATTTAAAATTGTGAGTCTTTCAGGGAAAATGTTAAACATCGGACCTTTCAAAGGGAAGCTTTAGTAAGGGTATGGAAGTAAGAGAGGTCTTCTTCTGTGTCAAATGTTATTTAGCAATTTATTATTCACAATCAAATTAATCAGAGCAATTTTGAAATTTGACCCGTACATGATGTTTGACCTGAAGTGACCTCTGCTGTGATTTTAACACATTCCCTCTCGGTTTATATTCACCAAGTTTGAGCCCAATCACAGCTATTTCAACCCCTAAATGACCTTCGACCTCAACATCCTTTAGGGTATTATGTATTATATCTTTTCTCCTTTAATGATCATATCATTGTTACCATGATACTTTTGGAATGGCGATTTTTAAACAAATTGATAGCATATACACAAACGGATAGAAAATTATTTTGAGGATTGTGTTAGAAACTAGGGATCCGGGAAAATGGTTGAAAATAGGGAGTGTTTTAATTGCAGCAGCACATCATGACCCACTAGCTTCATCACCAGTTGGATTTTTACTTGCATTGTAAACTGGTAAAATATTGTCTGCATGGTTGTTTCCATGTGAACATGTGAAGACAGTGATGTTACCTTTCCACCCTGGACAAGTATCCCGTCAACAGGTCCTGTTCCAGTATAAACGTAGAAGTAGAAGTAGAAATTGATGGCATCGGAACAATAAAGGATGTCTTAATTTAGGGAGAATTTCAATGAGGGTGTCAAATAATGCAAACGTCAATATTGATGCCCGCATGGGAGTTTGAAGTTTATATTATTGTTCGTATCATTCATTTTACCGGGCTATATTTCTAAACAAATGCACGCATGTTTTGACGAACTCAAAAGTTACGTTATGGGTAAATTAATTGTCATATAATCTGGTAACACCATTATTGCCTAAGTTTCAAAACCTGTTTGAGATGGTGGTAAAAAAAGGTCTAATTTTTGCCCAAAATGACCAAAATCATTAAAACCCTACATTTTAGGCCTATTTATGAATTCCAAGAGGTCATAGGTCAAAAACCACAGGTCACAGAAAAATGTTGTGATTTACTTTTCTGATCCAAACATCCATCTTAGTAAGCTGATGCACTTTTCAAGATGCATATAATTATTTTTAAAAAAAATTTCCATGCAAAAATGACTATTTTTGGTAAAAACTAGGCTTAGTATCCTCAAGGTCCCCTAAGCCTATGGCTTGCTATGCCACCTGTCGAAAAACTCGCCCATGTGTCTGAACCTGTATTGTATCAGATGATGTTTGAATGCACATTCTATTCAACTAACATTGATAGTATAAAATTAGCCGAATAAATAATTCTAAAACACAAATTGGACATTTGGATTAATAAAGTAAGATTTTCTGGCAATACCGGTTTTTGCAGGACAGGACTTGTCCCCAGCCTCAAAGTGCTGCTTATGTTGCAGTGTGTGTCTAATCATGTGTGCAAAGTGTGCAAATATTTCAATTAAGTTGGTGGTATTAAAGGTTACATGAGTAAATATGTAGAAAATGCATTATTTTGAGAAATGCATTTGTTGAACATTATCAAACTTTCTGGCAACACTGGCTTTACAGGTCAAATAGCCCCAGAGATGTTTTACCAAATTTGGAAGGGGCAATGTCTGCCCAAGTACCAACAAAGAGAAAATAATTCTCGGTGCTCAAGCAAAATTAGTTTTAGACTTCAAAGATAGGGTAAAAAGTAAATTTTTCAAAAATGCTAAATTGGCAATGTTGCCCAGCCCTAAAATTGCACATAGGGAAATATTATTGAAATATTTTTTTTATCTGGAGAAAGCACAAAGATAGTACTTTATGGTGGTAAGGTTGTTTTTTTAATGTGACCTCAAATTTAAAGTCAGGAGCAATTAAAAAAAGTACATATTTTCCTTTATTTTCACCCAAAAATAAGCAAAAATCGTCAAAATCATAAAATCTGCCGTTGCTATGGCAACGAGCTCCGGAGGAATTTTTTATGCGACATTTTGTAACCTACTACCAAACCCCTTTCACCTCATGCAATAAAAAAAATTTGACCGTTAGCAGGCACATGTGGTTTTTACCCAGTATTGCAATTAATTGCACACAAATCGCTTAAAACCGTTATTGCAGACTTGTGAAGTCCATCTTGGAGTCAGTTACGTCTTGTGGCCTTTCGTTTGAGGGCAACTACAATTAGCTTTATACCAGGGTCCATCACTGTGTTGTCTAGATCATGAGACAATGAGAACAGTCGTTTTTTCCATGGTATTCGTAGTTAACCTTAGCGAAAACGTCAAAAGTTACCTTCGAATAAATCAATTTGGACACAAATTACTCAGAAACCAGAAGCTCGGGAAACATTTAAAATGAAGCACACATGACAGTTGACAAATCCAAGTATTTATCCCTTCTAATCTTCTTTGAATCTGATTTTTCTTTTAAATGAGCAGACCGTCGTCTATTTCAGTACATATTTTTCAACAATTAAGCCGTATTCACTTTTGCATGGTGGGCATGTATGTGAATTCGCAACTTTCATTGACATTATGATTTGATAGCAAACATACAGGCCTTCGTTATGTACCAATATGGGCATTGGCATGAATGGCGGTGTTTCACAATACTGTCATGATGTCAAATTGTATTCGTAGGTAACATTCGGTTACCGAAATCTACCTACGAATACTTGCTTTTATTGTTGACATCTCAGAAATATTTAAACGCAGGCTATTGAAACTTGGTAGAAATAAACAGTGTATTACCCTGCACCTATTGCTTAACTATTGTTTACTATTCTCTCACTTTGTGGAAATGACACAGCTTTTAACATGTATTCGGAGGTAATGCATATTTTTTACCAAACCTACCTTTGTGCCATTTAAAATTTCTGGCAGCTAAACACAATAATGAAGATGTCCGAATGCAATGCATTTCAGTATTGGACATATCAAAGCTTGTATCAATTGAGCATTTATTAGTGATTTCCATTTTTTAAAGATATATCTAGTGCTTGGAAAAATTGTATTCGTAGGTAATGTAAAAAATACCACTCAAAAATTATCACAAAAATTCATAATTATGTACAAATATGTGAACAATTGAACAGGCAATCTATGAATACACACCTTTCAGGAAATCAATTTAGATTCAATGCAATGACTTCTTTTCATAACTGATTTAGATGTTTTTAAAAATACATTAAGAAATATTTTGAAAAATTGGGTAAAAATAGCATGTTTTGGGGTCTCTGTGTCTAAGTTTTTCACAGAAGGAGTCTTATTATATATGGCGCGAAGCGTATGATCAAGGCGAATAAACACAATACAAAAACGAATGCCAATTGATTAATACTTTTAAGTTATGGCCCTGAACATGCCGTGTACACTTTTCGTTGGATTCGACCAAATATGTTACATTTTTGTAATCCTTAGGTCCAGACAAATCATTTGACATTTAGAGCATGTTTAATTTTTGGCCCTTGGTATGATCATGCAGGGGTTTAAGGGGGTCATTTTTAGTGGTCTCTGGTTTCAAATACAGCTTGGCACACAAATTTTGTGAGTTCAGCATACCCGAATTATACCAAAATAATTTGGTTGCCAGCGTTCACGCGAACTTTCCGCTTAATGTTTAAATAAGCACATATTTCCAAAATAGAACCAGTCTGTTGACTGGTTGACTGATTTTAGAAGTGTCCAAATGTTTTGTAGATCGGCAATTCTGAATAGGGGACAAAAAAGGCTGTACAGGTCTAACGTACACTGTTAGTAACATTATATGAAATTTCAAATATAGGTCCAAATGAGAATTTTAACTGTGGTCTAAGACCATGAACACATCCGTGGTGTCACCCCTTATTGACCTATGACTCCTAATCTGTTTAAAATTTGTAAACATTGGATAATGCATTTGTGCAAGTGGCGTCACTTTACTGCGTTATTTAAGGCAGAAGAAGCATTTTGAAGGTATTTCGGTTTACACCGGAAGTGATCCCCTGCATGACCTTTGACCCCAAATAAAGAATACCACATATAAATTGGGTAATCACAATTTATGTGTGAACTTACTGTTATTGTCCTATGCTTTTAGCTAATAAAAAATTGAAGGTATTTCGTTTTATACTGGAAGTGACCCCTTAATGACCTTTTTACCCCAAATAAAGTAATACCACATATACACTGGGTAACCATATTTCATGTGTAAACATACCGTTACTGTCCTATGTTTTTAGCTAATAATAAAATATATTTAAAAAAAGGTATTTCGTTTTATGCTGGGAGTGACACCTTAATGACCTTTTACCCCAAATATGTGTACAGCCCGTATAAACTTGGTAATAACAATGTATGTGTGCAAGTGACGTCACTGTCCTACGTAATTTGTAGGAGAAGACGTATTTTAAAGTCATTTCGTTTTATACCGGAAGTGACATTTTAATATCCCTTGCCCGAAATATTATATTCTGTGTAATCATAATTCATGTGTAAACAAAGTGCCACTGTCCTATGTTTTCATAGTTAATAATAAAAATGTTCAATGTATTTAAGGTATTACCGGAAATGGCCCCTTAATGACATTTGACCCCAAATTTAAAAAAATGTCACGTATATACTAAGTAACACTATGTGTGAACATCACGTCACTGTGCTATGTTTTGCTTGGTTTCCCCGGAAGTGACCCCTTAATGAACTTTGACCCCAAATCTGATTTATCAACACTAGGTATTGCAATGCATGTATGCAAGTGTCGGCCGTATCCTACGTAATTTGTGTGCGATGTAGCAGTTTGAAGGTATTTCGTTTTATACCGGAAGTAACTCCTTAATGACCATTGACCCCAAATTAAAAGAATGCCACATAAACATTGGGTAAACACAATTCACGTGTGAATATACCATCACTGTGCTATGTTTTTCTTGGTTGATATTTTTTTGGTATTTGGTTTTATGACCCATTAATGACCTTTGACCTCAAATATGTGTATAATTCATAGACACTGGGAAATAGCAATTCATGTGTGCAAGTTGAGCCATCGTCCTACGTAATTTGTGGCAGAAGTAGCATTTTGAAAGTATTTGTTTTATACCAGAGGTGAACTCTTAATGACCTTTGACCCCAAATCAAAAATATCACGTATACACTAAGTAACACTATGTGTGAACATCACGACACTGTGCTATGTTTTGCCTGGTTACCTCGGAAGTGACCCTTTAATGACCTTTGACCCCAAATATGTGTATGATTTATAAACACTAGGTAATAGCAATGCAAGGTGGTGGGTGACAAGCTTGTCACAGGTTTAAGTGATGCGTCTAGTGCATGTATTGTAGTTGTAGATGTAGCTGATGTTTCCCTATCCTTCATACCTATACTTCCTATTCTCCTGTCATTCTCCTAGCTTCGCTTCTAGTCTACTTGCTTGAAACACAAATATGCTGCTGAGCAACCCAACTTGCCGCTGGCTAGCCGAAATGTGAAAAGAGAAGCAGTGTGTGTAAGTCTTCTCCCGCCAGTACACAGCCGCTCCTTATTCAAGACTCCTACATAACCTCCCAGTTGGTCACTACTGGTAACTGGATATCTTGCGATTCCAGTCAGATATGTAGGGGATCTCGGAGCAGCAAGCGGCCATAGAGGTGCAGTATGCATGACCCACCGGCGTGTGGATACGCTCTGGTTCTCACCAACGCTTGTCCCAGCAATGGGCAAATAGTTAAGATAGATCACTATCTTAGGCTGAGCAGAGATTCAGGCTCAAAACGGCAAAAGGGTGCCTGAGATGAGTTCAACCAGCAACCAGTGATCAAAATCAGGGAGTCCTGATACCTGAGCTATATACTTGGAGCTATGGTTGGAGACAAGAGCAAAGGGCGGATGAAGAATTCAGTGCACTGCACATTCTTAACGGCCACTGGACAACTGGTGATAGGAGCTGCGACCATCAACAGTATTCAGCAATTGAAAGACTTTAAATGATGGCTACAACTAAACGCCCTAGGGTTAAAGCCCCTACCTTAAATCCAAGTTCTGAATCTGTATTAGCTACTAATATTAATGATGTGAGTACCTTAAAGCCTCACGGACGGGTGTGCACGGAGAGAGGAGGAACAAGGAAAGACAATCTACTAAAATCGTCGGACGCATCACATACTGGTCTATCTAGATCTCGAAAAACACGCATTTCTAGAAAATCGCAATTGAAAATCTTCGTATTAAGCTTACCTTTCTATAATTTAATATTAGACTATGGTTTTTAGTGAAAGTGGTTTTAAATTAAAACATATACTTAACCGAATTATATTGAATTATATAAACGTATACAATATTGCTTAAAACTACACTGGAGTTGTA
Organism: Amphiura filiformis; assembly: GCF_039555335.1. NCBI lineage: Eukaryota > Metazoa > Echinodermata > Ophiuroidea > Amphilepidida > Amphiuridae > Amphiura > Amphiura filiformis. The sequence goes on along the minus strand of NC_092641.1, from coordinate 1,076,952 downwards.
GTTCTGTATGTGAAATAGTTCATTTCCCGATATCGTATTTAAAGTGCATTTCATACTGGTCTATCTCGATTTCGCGAACGGTGACGTGACTTTATACGCGTCACATATTGGTCTATGTTGAAGCTTCTCGATCCAGATTATGGACATATACATTACCGTCTGGTTTTAAAGCACAGCTTGACTACATCCTTGTTAGCAGGAAGTGGAGGAATGGCATTCTCAATTGTTGCACCTACAACTCCTTCGCAAGCATTGGGTCGGATCACCGTGTTGTTACAGCAAAAGTACGTCTCAGCTTGAGATCGAATGGCAAGACACTACATCCACATATCAATGTTTCATACATGCCGACAGGGAAGTTACGGAAGAACTGATACCAAAGGCCCCCAACGCCATAAGGGGACAATCTGGACTGATTCCAGAACAGGGAGTGCCCGGAATGAAGTGCATGAAGCAAATGTAAAGGATGCCCACGAATACACTAGTGTATTAAGATCCGAACTGCAAGCAAGGAAGAATCACCTAAAAGAGACACATGACAAAATTAATCAAGAAATCCTGGAGCAAAAGAGCAGTCAGGTAGAGAAAGCAGATCAAAATTGCCAGCAAAAGCTGCATTGGATTTGATAAATGAGATCAGTGGAAGGAGAATTGCCAAAAAAAGGTCAGATCAAAGGGGACACATAGAGTGAGAGACTGCATTCTTGGTTTTCCCATTTCCAGCAGCTACTTCGGAATCCACCAGTCATCATCAATGAGGATGAGCCGATAGAGCAGGTGCATCGGAAATTTGACATACGAAGAGTACGAGGCAGCAAAGAAGGTCATCAATGAAGGAAAAAGTGCAAGTGATGATGAAATCACACCATAAGTTTTAAAGAGATGCAACCTTGATGACATCATATTCTGTAATGAGGCATCACTGCATGGTAGGAAACCTGAGCAGTGGTCAATTCTCAATCTCATCCCAATTCTAAAAAGCTATGATCTTAGAGAGGGAAGGAATGATTATCATCCATAGTGGCAAAGACTTACAACAGACTACTACTCAACAGAATTCGTCCCTTCCTGGATCCTGTACTACGAATGAACCAAAATGGCTTCCGCCATGGAAGGTCGACAGTGTCACAAATACTGGCCTTGAGAATAATTATTGAAGAGGTAAACAACAACAATCTGCAAGCAGCACTGGTCTTCATTGATTTTAAAAAGGCATTTGACACAATCCATCGAAAGAAAATGCTAGACATTCTGAGAGCATATGGAGTACCAGAGAAACTCATGACGGCTATTGGAAATACCTATGTGAACACTGTTGCCCATGTAACCACACCAGATGGAATCACCGATGACTTCATAATGCAGGCTGTGGTACTGCAGGGGGACACACTTGAACCATTTCTATTTGTAACAGTCCTCGACTATGCCCTCAGGAAAGCACTACGTGGGAATGAAGATCGTCTAGGGCTCACACTTAACACAAGGAAAAGTCGTAGGATCGGCCCGCAAACAATTGAATATATGAATACAAAAGCCACCCAAGTCCATACCTTGGCCAAATTGAGTTAAGCATGGGAAAGTGTTGCTATACATAGGCCTGTCGTATGTATGAAAGAACAACTCAAATTCATCCTCCGTGTCTATCGAGCATGTGAAAAATAGCATGTATAAAAGAATCAACACAAGTCCATTATTTGAGTCTTGTAACACATTGATTGAAATCCAGTATGTATAAAAGTCCACTTGTAACACATTCATTGCTGGAGAGTGACTTTTGAAAAAAATGGGTTTAATCAAGGAAAGTGTGTGGTTTATATTACATGGCAGAATGCTTATCAACATTATACATAACTGTGTGCTTTATTTTGTATTATCTTACTAGTGGTAATCTCATTCCAACATCATTGTCTTAGTATATGATTCAAAAAACCACCCAAGTCCAGAATTTAAAATGAACCCCACGAAGTCACTGAAATGCTAATCGTCATACCTAATACAGTTTAACCCACCCATTTGCACGTACAACTTACCGTATTGACCAGGTAAATCTAACTGAAGGAATTAAAATGATACACAGGTTTTTTTCTCAAAATGTACGGCAAACTCAAAAAACAAAAAGGCTGAGATTTGCTGGACACTGTGCCAGAAGTGAAACAGAGGCATCTTCCAGTGCTAGAGCAATATAAAGGTCAACAGAAAAAGAAACTAGACATAGGTGTGGTCTAAGACCACGAACGCAGCCGTGGTGTGACCTTTGACCCCATATACATTGAATAATGTTAATGCATGTGTGCATGTGGCATTACTCTGCCATGTTATTTGTGGCAGAAGGGGCATTTTTTAATGTTTTAGTTTTTGACCGGAAGTGACTCCTTAATGACCTTTGATCCCAAACAAAAAATTGACGTGTACACTGGGTAACATCAATTCATGTGTGAATATACCGTCACTGTGGTTTGTTTTTCTTGGCTGATACATTTTTGAAGGTATTTGGTTTTATACCAGAAGTGACCCCTTAATGACCTTTGATCTCAATGCTGTGTATAATTCATAGACATTGGGTAATAGCAATTCGTGTGTGCCGTGTGACAAGTGACGTTACTGTCCTACGTAATATGTGGGACAAGTAGCATTTTGTGTTTAAATCGCGATTTTGACCCCTGTGACCCCTACGTGACCTTTTGATCACACGGGTGTCATGTGACAGAAGAAGAAGAAGAAGAAGAAGAAAAAGAAGAAGAAGAGGAAGAACAGGCGGCACTCTACTGTCACAGCTGTGTAATAAAGATTATGTACGATACAACACACATTGTGATTACCGTCACATCTGTAAAATAACACTCAATGCGACCTCGCAGATCAACTTTTGAATCCATCCTTTACTTAATATCAAACTTGAAAAAAGGCGGTGCTGTGGAACGTCCATTTAACAGTGAAGTTCAAGGTCGCATACTAAAGTCAAAGGTCATTTGATGTCTAATTGGCTGAATAATAAAAATAAAAACGTCGTACATGAATATTCTAATTACATTCCAACTGTCCCATTGTTTTTATTGTGTTCCATTCATCAGCTTGTATGATGCCTTCTGGAATTGAGCATGTAACGAATAAAGCAGACCGCCACGTTTTAAACTCGCATGATGGTAGTGTCGATGGCAGACTAAATCATGAAGTTGCTTGGATAATACAAACACCTCTGGCTACTAATTCAATGCAGGTAAGCATGCAAAGGGAAGATTAGATTTAAAACGCAGTACATCCCCTGGCTACAAATCTGACTACCTGTGTATTCTGACATGATCGGAGTTGAAGGGCCAAGGAGAACCATTACGGGTCCAGTGTTTAATGAACACAATGAGACTCAACGGTAATCCTCGATTAACCACCATAAAAAATACTATTTATTTTATTTATTGAATAGTGGTTTATCGTCAAGCTTACACGCATTTCGATGCTGTATGTGATGGTATACCATTGGTATACCGTTGGTATACCGTCGAACAACGCCGTGGTTCGAATCATTCACTATAGTGGGAATTCCAATTGAATGAACGCAGCTTTCAATAGCGTGACGAATTTTTGCGTACACTGCGCGATGTACGCCAGCGTGTGCGACTGTGCGTGAGTAACGCGGAAGTGAATCCAACCATGCCAACGCACTCGTGATTGGATAGCATTGTATCCAAGGTCGTGCGTTCGCGTTGTAGTTTGAAATACGCAATATATATACGATCGCGGTTGGATCGAGTGCAGCTGTTAAAAGCTGCGTTCATTCAATTGGAATTCTTACTATAGGTGCATTTAGAATATGAACATTATTATGAAATTATTTTTACTCTTTTTACGATAAAAAAAAAAGCATTGTGAAAGATTTTTTGACTCATGCAAAATGGATTCTGTTGCAATTAGTGGTGGGTGATTTTTGTAATTTGACACTCATAGTGAGCCAGCATATCCGTTATTTAGCGTATATATTTTAGCGTAAATGTAATCTCTCCATATAAAGCCACTATAAACGCGCTCATAGAACGTGAAAACATTAATAGGCCTGCAGACAGGTCCATCCCTGGAAAAAAAATTACTGCTCTTTCCTACCAGAACCAAATTGGCACATTATGTTACTTTGGATTAATAAAATCAAGAATCGTTATAAAAACATGTTTTGCATCTTTATGAGGCGATATTGCCATATTTTTTGCCTTAAATGTATCCAAATGTTAGAAAAATACACAATCTTATCACTTGACCTTGAAATATTCAAAAATGATCAACCGACCAATGGCTGCCATTTGAACCGTACAGGTTAAATATCATTAAGATACATGTATTGACATCTTTATATTATGCAAATGGCACCATTTTTGCAAAACATTTATAAGCACCATTTTCGCCTAAAATGTATAAGCAAACTGATAAATTTTAGTCAATATCTCATCACTTGACCTTGAAATATTCAAAATGACTGCTATTTGCACTGTACAGGCTAGAACTCATTAAAAAACATATTTTGACATCTTTATGTGATGCAAATGGCACCATTGTCGCCTAAAATGTATAATCAAAATATACAAACTGATAAATTTCAGTCAATGTTTCCTCACTTGGCTTTGAAATATTCAAAATGGGTGCCATTTGCACTGTATCGGTTAAAATTTATTAAACAATATGTGTTGACATCTTTATGTGACGCAAATGGCACCCTTGTCGCCTAAAATTTATAATCAAAATAATTATACAAACTGATAATATCAGTCAATATCTCATCACCTGACATTGAAATATTCAAAATGACTGTCATTTGCACTGTACAGGATAAAACTCATTAAAACATGTTTTGACATCTTTATGTGACGTAAATGGCTCCATGTTTATTTAATTTTTTTTTCCAAACAAATGCTACCCATGTAACTATATAATAAGATCATGATATAGCTAGCTGGGAATGAAGACCAAATCAATATAAAATGTCCTAAAATTGGCGGCCAGTTTGGATTTATGCAAATTAGGGCACACATATTAAGGCGACACGTTGCACACTTGTGAAACGTACATAGAATTTGCCAATTCTAACATGTGCATTTTAGGTATTTAAATTACCACAAACGTTGCGTAGTGTAGACTGGGAATGATGACCAAATCAATATAAAATGTCCTAAAATTGGCGGCCATTTTGGATTTATGCAAATTAGGGCACACATATTAAGGCATGTTGCACACTTGCGAAACATACATAGAAATTACCAATCCTAAAATGTGCATTTTAGGTATTTAAATTACCACAAACGTTGTGTAGATTGGGAATGATGACCAAATCAATATAAAATGTCCCAAAATTGGCGGCCATTTTGGATTTATGCAAATTAGGGCACACATATTAAGGCACGTTGCACACTTGTGAAACATACATAGAAATTAGCGATCCTAAAATGTGCATTTTAGGTATTTAGATTACCACAAACGTTGTGTAGATTGGGAATGATGACCAAATCAATATAAAATGTCCCAAAATTAGCGGCCATTTTGGATTTATGCAAATTAAGGCACCCATATTGAGACATTTGGCACACTTGTGAAACATGATTATACATTATGGAATAAGCATTTTAGGCATCTAAAGTACCTGAAAAGCTGTATAAGATGAGTGTTAAATTCAAAATAAAGTGAACAATCTGTGAATTGGCGGCCATTTTGGATTTATGCAAATTAGGCATATTTCCACCACTTGCATGCATTGTGGTTAAAAAAAATCTGTTGCAATTTGTTTGAGGTCAACCATTAATTTGCCTGGACTATTAATCCAAGTTACATCACTGCTTCTGCGGCGAATAGGCTGCAACCGTTTTCATGCTTTGCTTTTGACGGGTCTCTGTCTTTGTTGTGATTTTGATTGCAAAAAGTGATAGTTATATTATATGATAATTTAGTGTCGTCTTATTATTTGCATATTTGGTGTCAAACGTATAACAGCGTCATTTCCGGTTCAAGAGTTAAACTATGTTTATGAATAACGAACAATCACATTAACTGATTGTGTAACTTAACAATGAATGAATGATTTTATCTTGTTTCATTGTATTTTTTTTGTAGCAATTTACGGGTTCCGTAGCAATTTACGGGTGCCGTAGCAATTTACGGGTTCCGTAGCAATTTACGGGTGCCGTAGCAATTTAAGGGTTCCGTAGGCTATTTACGGGTTCCTTAGCAATTTACGGGTTCCGTAGCAATTTACGGGTTCCGTAGCAATTTACGGGTGCCGTAGCAATTTACGGGTTCCGTAGCAATTTACGGGTTCCGTAGCAATTTACGGGTTCCGTAGCAATTTACGGGTTCCGTAGCAATTAACGGGTTTCGTAGCAATTTACGGGTTCTGTAGCAATTTACGGGTTCCGTAGCAATTTACGGGTGCCGTATCAATTTACGGGTTCCGTAGCAATTTACGGGTTCCGTAGCAATTTACGGGTTCCGTAGCAATTTACGGTTAAATTATTGTTAAATTGAAGATATTGGACACTTTAACTATTATATAACCATGATCTAATGGGATTTTAAGGAAGCTTAACTTTCAGTAAGCTTAAAAACTTAACTTTCAGTAAGCTTAAAAACTTAACTTTCAGTAAGCTTAAAGCGTATTACGTGTCCATATCTTCAACGTACTCATCAGTAACGGTGGGCATTCGATTTTATCTTGTTTCATTGTATTTTTCCTTTTCTTTTAGGTGACCTTTGCTTACCCAATGCTTATATCTGGTATCATTTTGCAATGTAGACCGTTTTCAAATAGAGGATCTAACACAAACTGTGTCACAAGTATGTTGATTAAACTTGGCGAAGATACCAGTTCAACGGACTATATTACTACTTACGGCACGGGAATGCCAAAGGTAGGTGATTCCGAGCAGTAACTTTACGTTTATTTGATAAAAGTTGAACAAAAAATGTTTCCATGTGAATCACTGAGGAAAAATATGTATTTTCCCATCGACGGAGAGATAGCATAAGCATATCAGTATAAAGCTTTTACACGTTTCGTATGCTACCAGAGAATAAAACCCCTTTCTGCACCAAGAAGGATCGACAGCATCGCATTTGATCTTTTCTATTATTCACTTTCAGGGTCGTTCCGACCATTAGGCCAGTTAAGGCGGTCGCCTAGGGCGGCAAACGCCGAGGGGCACAAAAAAAGGCGAAAAAAGATAAACGGGAATGGAGGAAGAAGAAATGAGGGCGGATAAAAAGAACAAATAGGAAAAAACATAAAAAGGGGGCGAAAAGAGAAACAGGAAACATGGCGAAAAAGGAAAAGGGGGACCTGTAAACAGGCGCGGATTGAAAGAGGCGGCGCCCCCCCCCCCTCCAAAAAAGGAGAGAAGAGAAGAGAAAAGGGGGAAAGGAGAAAAAAGAGAAAAGGGAGGAAAGGAGAAGAGAAATGGTTAAATTGCACGTAATTGAGTAGCCCTCAGACACCCCCTGCGTAATCGATATACACGTGGCCATTTTCGCTTCTGCTTTCGCGCATTTGCCAATTTATATTTAACACAATTTATAGGCCTAAAATAATAGGGAAAACTCAAGGACCGCTCATTTCACACATTTTCGGCTTTTTCAAACTAAAATTTTACACACTAAAAGTGCCAAAATGGTCCATCAAATCGCTTCAATTAGGTCTTCATTTTGCAAAAGTTTCTTACTTCTGAGTTTTATTTCTTATATTTTATTTCATTTTTTTCTCAAAAATGACTGACTGCTCTAGATCCGCCACTGCCTGAGAAATAGGTCAAAGCTGATTAGTTTTCAAGGTGGTAATCCCCCTTAACATTATTTGGTATGCTTTGGTGGGGCGGCCGGGATATGCTTTGCCTTGGGCGGCAGAAGAATCCTAGGAACGGCCCTGTTCACTTTATCAATGATCTTTCAATTACATTTAGTGGCGGACTTAGGGCAGTCAGAGGGGGAGACCAGGCTCACTTGAAGCCATTTGTTTTTCATATGTTCCTTCTTTCTGTCACAATTGATATTATATGCTCTAACTCCTACATTATGACCAAACTTCAATTGGGCAACATTTTCACCACCAACGACTTAACATTTGATATCACGCATAAGTAGTCTTGGCAAAAGATGCGATTTTAAACAAAAATACTTTTTCTCTTACAGATTTCGCGGCACAGTAATAAGAAATTCATTAGAATAATGCCAAAAAGACTCTATCATTAGGTGCATGTGTGGTTGTATAAATGGCTTAAACATGGGGAGAGGTCTGTTTTGGTGTCAAGTGGGGTAAAATTCTTAAGTTTGCCCAATTTAAATGAAAATTAGTATAATGCGATCCTATTATGATTTAAAATATAATGAAGGTCAATTCAATGTCACCAGAGGTCAGACAAAGGTCAAATTTTGTTTTCAGATGATTTTTATAAAACAAAGGTCATTTCAAGATCACTGCTGGACTTCGTATCGTTTTAGACAACGGCGTATCTAGGAACACTTGAACTTGACATACTAAAATGTACGACTAAATAAACTACAAACATTGATCGCGGAAACGGCCGGTCTTCAGACTATAGTGTGAGAGGGGATATGGCATGGCTTTTCCTTTTTTCTTTCTATTGGATGGAAAATAGGTCGGTTTCTTCTTCTTCTTCATTATTTGACCGATTATGACCAAAATGGTAAATGCTCCAATACCCAAGCCTTAACATTTGACATGACCCATTTGGGGTCAAACGTCACGCATGAGTAATTGTGGTTAAAATGTTATTTTTACCACAAATTACATTGTACAGTAATTGTTGTTATAGGTTCCTCCATTAGACTGGACTATATTATGTGTACAGTATTGAATATTGAATATTGAATATTATAGGCCTTCAAACATGTAAAGCTACATGGGCAAGTTCAAAGTAAAGATTTTTAAGCAGCCCCTACTAAAAATCAACTTTATAATATTTGTTGAGTAGGTTACCTTGTTAAAATGACACACACGACACATCCCACCACGCACTTGACGCATTCAATGACACACGACGCATTTCGCGATGGACTCGACGCATACCGTGACGCAAACGACACATTCCATGATGATACACACTGTTTTGTTTTCATTTATTTTTATTTTATTTTAATAAAGAACTGCAATTGAAAAGAAAGCCAACTTCATTAATTTAAGTTTTTAAATACTTGACGTACTATACTGTATTATTACTAGGTTCGTAGTAAATGAGCATGATTCGTCGGCTGTATTCCATAGTGGCGTATAGTGATTTTTGGTCATTTTTTTTTTTTGAAAATTGGCACAAATGTTTTTAATGATGTCCTCTTTCATTTTTCTAAGTCTCATCAGTCATAATTAGCTAATTAATTAGTAATTAATTAATTAAATGCGGCGTATAGTTACAAAGTGACATTTTTTATATTCCATAGTGGCGTATCGACCATACGCCACTTTGTATACACATTTTATAATTAAGAAATATCGGCAAAAATTAAAAACATTGTATGTCATAGTGGCGTACACGTATCGGGCCTATACGCCACTATGGAATACAAACGACGAAAAGTAACGCCATAGGGATTACACGGCGACCCACGGCCGTTCGCCGCCTATGCGTGATGTCTACTTTTATCTAGAGCGCCCTCAGTTTTGACTTAAGGAGTCTTATTTCGTTAAAGTGGTGTAGGGCGATACAAAGAGTTATAATTGTAAACTACCGATACCAATTAGCACACAAAAGTATAGCGGTACTGTTGACTCAAAATTCCCATACCGCCCAACCCTACATAGTTACCGAATGTAATCGGTCGCCGATAATGGCGACGAAATGTCCTTTCGAAGTTGAAAATAGCCCATTTTGATCACTAGAATAGACCCACAAAAACACTCCCAATTATATTTTATTAATTGTTTCAAGTAAACTAGAAGCTTTAGATAAAAATGCTATCCAAGAGTTACCGTTCACACTCCTTAGATGCTTGATAATAAACAACATATGTCCGTACACCATCACTAAATTCACTGCACAAAATGCGAATCATACCGTACGGTATAGCGTATTTTAGTCAGAATATTGGAACATAAAAACAGTTAATAATATCATCCTCTCTTTATTTACAAGTAAAACAGATGCTAATGATAATAATTTGTGCGAGCATAACAGTGTCACAGTCCATATACTTTGCAGAAATGATATGACATGTACTGATAATACACGCACTATAGCCACTCATGATACTGTACTACAGTACAGTACATGTACATGTAAACTCGACATAGAAACCCAAAAGTATAACATGTAGTGTGTGTGCGCTGACTGAAATCATTGTGAGTTGCGATTTTGTTGTCAAACCCTTACGAAGCATTAATTTGCTTCGTGTGAGATACGTAACGATACGCTATGACTTGTCGCTTGTTTTTACCAATCTCGATAAATTCTCCATTTTTTATATTTTGTCCTTCCGTAGTTCTTTACAATGCCGAAATAGTGTATCGGTATGTTATGGTATCATCGTCGCACTCTTCCGAAGAATCAATTTGGTCCGATTTACAAATGTAACGCTACGCGATGAGTTTTAGCTTGTTTCAACCAGCTACGTAACTAAATGCTCTACGGGCCAAAATTTCCGATAAAATTCTACATTACATATAATTTTATGTACCGGGTTCCGTAGTAATTTACGGGTTCCGTAGCAATTTACGGTTCCGTAGCAATTTACGGGTTCCGTAGCAATTTACGGGTTCCGTAGCAATTTACGGGTTCCGTAGCAATTAACGGGGTCCGTAGCAATTTACGGTTTCGGTACAAATTTACGGGTTCCGTAGCAATTTACGGGTTCCGTAGCAATTTACGGATTCCGTAGCAATTTACGGGTTCCGTAGCAATTTACGGATGCCGTAGCAATTTACGGGTGCCCTAGCAATTTACGGGTTCCGTAGCAATTTACGGGTTCCGTAGCAATTTACGGATGCCGTAGCAATTTAAGGGTTCCGTAGGCTATTTACGGGTTCCGTAGCAATTTACGGGTTTCGTAGCAATTTACGGGTTCCGTAGCAATTTACGGGTTCCGTAGCAATTTACGGGTGCCGTAGCAATTTACGGGTTCCGTAGCAATTTACGGGTGCCGTAGCAATTTAAGGGTTCCGTAGGCTATTTACGGGTTCCTTAGCAATTTACGGGTTCCGTAGCAATTTACGGGTTCCGTAGCAATTTACGGTGCCGTAGCAATTTACGGGTTCCGTAGCAATTTACGGGTTCCGTAGCAATTTACGGGTTCCGTAGCAATTTACGGGTTCCGTAGCAATTAACGGGTTGCGTAGCAATTTACGGGTTCTGTAGCAATTTACGGGTTCCGTAGCAATTTACGGGTGCCGTATCAATTTACGGGTTCCGTAGCAATTTACGGGTTCCGTAGCAATTTACGGGTTCCGTAGCAATTTACGGTTAAATTATTGTTAAATTGAAGATATTGGACACTTTAACTATTATATAACCATGATCTAATGGGATTTTAAGGAAGCTTAACTTTCAGTAAGCTTAAAACTTAACTTTCAGTAAGCTTAAAACTTAACTTTCAGTAAGCTTAAAGCGTATTACGTGTCCATATCTTCAACGTACTCATCAGTAACGGTGGGCATTCGCTGTGTAGGCGTCTGACACGCCACAAACGTGTATACGAGACTAATAGTTTACCCCCTCAGTTTTCGTTGTTTTCGATAAAAGTAGACGTTAAAAACGGCCGTGGACCGAGGTGGCGTAAGGTTAACGTTAGGTTAGGGTATTGCGTTCTGTTTATTTTCCATAGTGACATATAGTTTTGTGCTTTTTATTTTCAGTTTGCCAGCAATAGTATGTATTTATTTCTTTTGAAAAATATATAACAATAAAATATATTTAGTTTACTACAGAAATTTCACATCATTTACAAAATATAATGAATGTCTGATTTACACAACTCGATTTTAAATTGGCATTTCTTCAAACCCGATTTTCTCGAAAAGTTGTTTATTCGCGGCGCCCCACTATACGCCACTATGGAATACAGACGACGGATTATGTAACAATAATATTTATGCCTAACTGCTACGATTTTTTGTATACGCTCTCCCTTTTGGGATTGAGCACTTTATTCAAAAAAAAGTCTAACTATGAGTAAAATGTTGTTATCACACTCCTGTTTTTGCAGTTGAGTACTTTCTGACTATTTCCGATAGACAGACTGACTCTGGGATATAATTTGGCTGTGTTGACACCATGGAATGTATATTCTTTCACATTCCTACGAGATGGTAGTCCACCCAAAGCATTTCATCGTGTCGTCTGACGATTGCCTTTTAGGGATGAAACTCAGAGTAACGACTACCTATTCTGGAAGGTCTGTTCTTTGAATTTTTATACGCTCTCCCTTTTGGGATTGAGCAAAAGATAATCTAAAAGATGACCATCCATCACAACTGAGCCCGGATGTCGCCAGTGCCACTAGTGAGATATGCTCCATTGAACTAAACAATAAACAATAGGAAACAAAGGATTTATTGACTGTTTTATTGATTTTTCACTACTTAAATGTCAAGTACTATAGACATGATATACATCATTTTGAAGCTAATTTCAAGCAGAATATCTTGGTTGAATATCTCAAAAATGATGATTGGCGACTTATATATATATATAGGCTAGAGAAATTGGTGTAGCACTAACACCGAATGTAATCTGTTCGTAAATAATTGCTCAACCACTAAAAATAGTGGGGGCGTAATATAACAAGTTAACTTTACAATTGACTAACTTTGGAGTTATAGAGTGCTCAAACCCATTACAGGTGAGCTAAGAAACAAATTCAAAGTATAGACCTTTGGCAAGGCAACCGTATACTTAGTTTCACAGCATACCCTTACTTACGATCATTGGGTATACCGATCATTAGACGGATAGTCTCTTGTAAAGTAAACTTGGTATATAAAAACCGTTTTTTGGGATTTTGGGCCAAAAATGAGCATTTTGGCCCAAATCGGACCTCACAGATGAACTTATCAAGTCTTTGCCATTCTAAATATGTATGCTTTTATATACTTTACACCAACAATTAAGCAGTTATGATGCCCGAAAGTTTCCAGGGTTCACAGAAAGTCCTTTATAGCACGTAATCTAGATGGCATACCGTTCCATACCTTTGGCGCTGCATTAACATTATAGTTAACAAATAATAATTCAAGCAACCCCTATCATTTGTCCTCCCTCAGAACTTCTTTAACATTTTCATTTTTATTAAATTAATTCACAAGCATATAGAACATACATCCAAATTTTGTTTTGTTTTCATCTTCCTCCAAATGAACCAACCTTAGGCTGTAGGCCTAGACTGTTAGACTATAGGAAACAAATCAGATTATCTTTGGACGGTGTTGATTGGTTTAATTAGAAAATTCAGTGTTTCTATATGGTATTTTAGCAAGATCACGAAACTGAAAATCTCCGTTAAGGAAGCACATGTCTTTTAAGGCATTTCTTCACTATAAAGTTGACTAAAGTTACCAAGCTGGTAATAATGGAAAAATAAACATTACTAAACCTTTAAAATGTAGATAATAATAATAATAATAATAATAATAACAAGGGGATTTATATAGCGCACATTACAAAAGCCTCTGAGCGCTGAACATATAAATACAGAAAAATAATTACATCAAACCTTAAAATTACACATCATAGAACTTAAAACTACAATTCATGGCAAGAAAACATAATAAACATATTAATATAACAGTATAACAACCTTAATATTATACATCATAGAACCTTGACTCTGCAATTCATGGCAAGAAAACATAATATAACAGCATCAGAATAAACAATAATAAAATCACATTAGTCAAAATAATCATTGAAAAGAAAAGTCTTGAGTCTAGATTTGAATTCAGCAATTGAAGCAGCGCTCCTAATCTCCATTGGCAGAGTGTTCCAGAGCATTGGGGCGGACACTGAAAATGCTCTATGTCCATAGAAGATGGTACGTGGAGGTGGAGACGGGAATTTGAGAAGATTGAGTGATGAAGACCGGAGCGTGCGAGAAGGCTTGTAGCGTGCAATAAGATCGGCTAAATAAGTGGGTGCATGTCCAATGAGAGTTTTGTAAACCAGCAGGAGAACTTTATACCTAATGCGATGGGAGATTGAGAGCCAGTGCAGTTGTTTAAGGATGGGAGTTATATGTTCATTGCGTTTGATGCAGGTGACCAGGCGAGCAGCAGCGTTTTGGAGTCTTTGGAGTTTCTGAAGATCACATTCCGGCAAAGCAAAAAGGAGACGGTTGCAAGAGTCCAAGCGCGAAGTGACGAAGGCATGGATTAAGCGTTCTGTGGTATTATTGTCCAGATACTTCCGGATTCGCCCAAGTTTGTATATTAAAGCCCAGCCGGCGCGACAGATGTTGCTGATGTGAGATTTCAGTTTAAGATGGGTATCCAATATGACTCCCAAATTGCGAGCTTCAGGGCTTGAGTTGATATGAGAGTCACCAATTTCAATCGAAGGAAGATTTTCAGTGCCGATAAAGCGGGAGCTGAAGTGTATTATCCCGGTCTTCTCATCGTTGAATTGGAGCTTGTTGTTAATCGCCCACGCTTTGATGTCCTTGATACAAGCTTCAAGGCGATGAATTATGGACTCCCTATCTTGAGGCTTAAAGAGGACGTAGATTTGGGTGTCGTCAGCGTACATAACGTGCATGAGATCGTGTTTCGCGATAATGTCGCTCAGGGGCCGGTATAGAATGTAAAAATAGGTGCCCCACATACCGATCCTTGAGGCACTCCCCAAACAAGCTTGTGATGCCTTGATTCGGAGTCTCCAATGGTGACGCATTGGGAGCGCTCTTCAAGGTATGAGGTGAACCATTGTAGTGCTGTGCCGGAAATACCGTAGCGAAGCTCGAGTCTTTGCAGGAGAACATGATGGTCGATCGTATCGAAGGCAGCGCTCAAATCCAAAAGGATGAGCACTGCCTCACTGTGGTTGTCAATTGCACGAAGGATATCGTTCTGAACTCTCAAAAGAGCAGTCTCAGTGCTGTGGTGGGGACGGTAAGCAGATTGAGCACTGCTGTGAAGATTGTTAGCGCTAAAATACTCCTGTACCTGCAGCATGCAACACCTTTCAAGAAGCTTTGAAAGGAAACTCAAGAGTGACACAGGTCTGTAGTTCTTATAGACGTCCTTGTCCAGTGATTGCTTCTTCAACAACGGAGTCACCTTAGCGACTTTAAAGCACGGTGGTACAACGCCGGTAGTTAGCGAGAGATTGATGATACGAGTAACACTCGGAGCGAGAGTATGAGCACATTTCTTCAGAAGCGGGGTCGGGATTGGATCCATGGAGCAGCTTTTCGGTGTAGATTCCATGATTAGACGAAGAACCGTGTCCACTGATAGCTCACTGAACTCAACAAATAAACTAGTGCATTGCTCATGGAGAGTAGCGGAAAGTTCAGTGTGAGGGACAGAGTCTAAGTTGGTACGAATGTTCTGAATCTTGCTAACAAAATAGTTGGAAAGCTCATTATCGAGAGATTCTGGCGACTCATGGCTTGGAAGAGTACGATCAGTGTTCGGATTGGTGAGAGTAGTAACAATCCGGAATAGTTCTTTGCTACTGCTGTTAGTTATCTTGCTGTTGTGATACTCTCGTTTTGAGGCTTCTAGCGCAGATCTGTAGGACTCACAAGCATCACTGTAGATTTGTCTATCAACCTCGAGCTTTGATTTGCGATATTTCCTCTCAAGACGACGCTTGTTCCTCTTTGCACGGCGAAGATCGTCGGAATACCAAGGACAATTTGGTCTTACGGTGACTGATCTTTCCCTAACAGGAGCGTGAAGATCAAGAAGATCACGAAGAACATCGTCATATTGCTTGGTAAGCTCGATACGATCTGTTTCAGGATGAATAAACAGAGCAGACAGTTCAATGTCCTTGTTGAACTGATCTATGTCGATTTCGCGGATTTATCATTTTTCTGTACACAAGTTTTTTCTTCAAAGCTGCAGGACGATCAAAGTTGAAACCGCACACCACCGCGTTATGGTCAGACGGTAAACCAATTGCAAGGTTAACATCACGGATCACGTTGGACTCTTTTCGTGAGAGCAGAAGGTCAAGCGTATGTCCAGATCGGTGGGTGGGGCCGTTAACGTGCTGCTCAAGTCCAGTTCATCAATAAGATCAGAAAAATGAGATGCGTCCCGATCATTCTGATCGTCAACATGATAGTTGAAGTCGCCGGACACTACTATGTCTCCTGGCGAGGACAGAACATTCTCAAGAAAGGTGGAAAAATCATTGAGGAACATTTTAGACGTAAGCTTGTTCTCACGTGATGGTGAAGGGCGATATAAGTTGATAAGTCTCAAGGTGGATGTATTCTTGGAGATCGAGATATCGATGTGCTCAAAAGATCCGTAAGTGGGAGATTGGTTGAGGCATGTGGTGAATCCGCTCTTCACCAGAAAGCTAACTCCTCCGCCACTACGTAACTCTCTAGGGATGTTATAGATGTCAAAATCTGGAACAGTGTGTTTGATATCAGCGAGAGCACACTCATCCCGGTCTGACCCAGTCAACCAGGTTTCTTGGAGGGCGATCACATCCAAATCGTTCTCAGTTATGAAATCAACGATCGATGTAGTCTAGATGTTTCTATATCTTATTCCCTCCAAAATGAGTAAAACAAAATGATCGTATTTTAATAAAATACTGAAGACTATCAAAGAACATTTGATTACATTGCCTCATTTCAAATGTTTACTTTTAGTTTTGGTTTTGGTTTTGGTCACATGGTTTCCTTTTGTCCTGCCTAACCACTTGAATCATAAGATATCGAACTCATTGTTTCTACCGTTTGTTTAAAACCGAACATTTGTGTCAGTCAGTTTCGGTTTTGGTTTCAGTTTCTTATAAGTGGTGTGAATCGTAAAATTATTTGATTTGAAGTTACCTACTCTAAGTATACAAAAGAAATGTTTAAATTTCGCAGTGCAATATTCACGAGGAGAGAAATCGAGCATGGTAATCTACAATCCCTCATTTCAAATATATAGTTTTGGTTTCTCTTTTGTTCAGAAACCAAAAATCAAGGGATTAAAAAGTAGAGCTGATCTGGTCTGCAATCATACCACTATTATGCTGGGAGGACACAGTATAGGGTATATAACCAGAAGTATACAATAGCCTATTGTTCTAACATAATTATTATCATGATTGATATCTGAAATCTATCCCGCGGACGACAGTTGATGCTCTCTGTCGACGGTAGGTGGCATATTACACTCACGAGTTCTAGGCCTAGAAATCATATACATGCGCGTATATTGAAGGATGGGGTGGGGTGGGGGATTTGTTTGTTTGTATGAAACATAAACGATGCACGGAGATGATTTGATTATGATTTGGTTATTAGAGGTCATATAATGGCCTTCCATCGATTCAGGTACATGGGATTAAGGACATGAATCGATTTTGTTTATAGCACCTATACAATTACAATAGTGGCCCCTTTTGTAATGTCGAATGCAAATATTTCGATGGTCTATATATTTTCACAGTGAAATCAGCTTAGGCTGTTTCGTAGTCTCAAGTCAATGCTTTCAAACTAAATCAATGCTTTCAAATGTAGACTGCTTTGTTCGACTTCTCTGCTCGTGAATATTGCACTGCGAAATTTAAACATTTCTTTTGTATACTTAGATCAGGTAACTAGAAAATCCTGTAATTTTATTCGTCACACCACTTATAAGAAACTGAAACCAAAACCGAAACTACCTGTCACAAATGTTTAGTTTTAAACAAAAGGTAGAAACAATGAGTTCGATATCTTGTGATTCAAGTGGTTAGGCAGGACAATAGGAAACCACGTGACCAAAACCAAAACCAAAACTAAAACTATATATTTGAAATGAGGCAGTGCCTCATTTCAAATATATAGTTTTAGTTTTGGTTTTGGTTTTGGCCACGTGTTTTCCTACTGTCCTGCCTAACCACTTGAATCATAAGATATCGAACTCATTGTTTCTACCTTTTGTTTAAAACCGAACATTTGTGACAGTCAGTTTCGGTTTTGGTTTCAGTTTCTTATAAGTGGTGTGGATCGTAAAATTATTTGATTTGAAGTTACCTACTCTAAGTATACAAAAGAAATGTTTAAATTTCGCAGTGCAATATTCACGAGCAGAGAAGTCGAACAAAGAAGTCTACATTTGAAAGCATTGATTTAGTTTGAAAGCATTGACTTGAGACTACGAATTAGCCTAAGCTGATTTCACTGTGAAAATATATAGACCATCAAAATATTTCCACAGACATTACAATAGGCACTTGACAGATTATGACTTCAGTGTTATAAACACTATTATACACAATTCTATTTATGTGCATGTCGCTTGACGGAAGATCAATATCATAGAAACCTGGTTTAAACTAACTTTTATTCAATTTATTTATTGGA
This sequence comes from Amphiura filiformis, assembly GCF_039555335.1. NCBI lineage: Eukaryota > Metazoa > Echinodermata > Ophiuroidea > Amphilepidida > Amphiuridae > Amphiura > Amphiura filiformis. Next base: position 1,058,463 of record NC_092641.1, on the reverse strand, counting down.
GAATAGAGAGAGAGAGAGAAGAAGAGATCGCCAGGGAAAGAGGGTGTGTGAGGGGAGAGGGTAAGGGTAAGGGAGAAAGAAAGGGGAGAGAGCATTGGAAGTGGGAAGGGAAGGAGGGGGAGAGGGGGCTCAAGAGTGGAGCGGAATAATAGGGAAGAGTCGATATCGAGTGTGTGGAGGGGGAGGGAGGAGGATATATATAGGTGGCGGAGGAACATAGGTAAGAGGTATGGGTTGTGCTTTCCGGGAATAATCTAATTCATAATCAAATCATCTACATCATCATGCATCGTTTACATTTCAGACAAATAAACAAAACACCCCCCCACCCCTCAATATATGCACATGATTTCTACATGTAGTAGGTCTAGGCCTCGTATACATGTATATCCATCTTTTATGTCTCAACGATGTCTATGCATAACTTATCGGAACTTGGGTGCAATTTTATGGTGTCATGGACGTGTGCCACCTACGGCAGAGAGCATCAAAAGTCGCCGGCGTTGATAGATATCGATAATTCATATGTTAGCACAATAGGCTATTATATACGTATGGTTATAGGCCATTATACTTTTGATTATATATACCCTCTTGTGTCCTCCCAGCACAAAAGTGTTATGATTGCATACCAGTTCATCTCCACATTTTAATCCCTTGATTTTTGGTTTCTGAACAATAGAGAAACCAAAACTATATATTTGAAATGAGGGATTGAAAGACGTGGTTTACAAAACCGAATAAGCCTAGCTAATTCACCTGTGACAAAATATAGACCATCGAAATATTTGCATTCGACAATACAAAAGGGGCCACTATTGTAATTGTATAGGTGCTATAAACAAAATCGATCCTTAATCCCATGTACCAGAATCGATGGAAGGCCATTATATGACCTCTAATAACCTAATGACTTTTACTGAAGCAATTTTTACTGCAAAAAGTAGAAGATAGAGGGGAGAAGAGATTGTGGTGTGTGTGTGTGTGTGCATGTGGGTGCTTGGAGGGCAAGGGGGATATGGGCCGGGAGAGAGAGAAACAGATGAGAGAGAGCATTGAAAGTGAAAGAGAAGGGGGAGGAGAGCTCGAGAGGAAGATATCAAATGTAGGGGAGGAGGAGGGAAAGGGGTAATTTTGGGAAGAGGTGGTTATATAGGGAGGGGAGCCCCCTCTTAAAGAGGTATGGGTTGTGCTTCCGGGGATAATAAACTAATTCATAATCAAATCATCTCCATGCATCGTTTATGTTTCATACAAACAAACAAATCCCCCACCCGCCTAGTCCTGCCAGCAAGACTTCAGTCTTTATCATAAACATAAATGACATCTACTGACGAGTTACAGTTACTGGAACTACCACCCGCCCCATCCTTCAATATACGAGCATGTATATGATTTCTAGGCGTAGAACTCGTGCCACCTACCTTCGACAGAGAACATCAACTGTCGTCCGCGGGATAGATTTCCGATATCAATCATGATAATAATTATGTTAGCACAATAGGATATTGTATACTTCTGGTTATATACCCTATACTGTGTCCTCCCAGAATAATAGTGTTATGATTGCAGACCAGATCAGCTCTACTTTTTAATCCCTTGATTTTTGGTTTCTGAACAAAAGAGAAACCAAAACTAAAGATTTGAAATGAGGGAATCATAAAGCTGAAAGATATCGTATGTCTTTCATGCATAATGCCATGTTGCATGTATACTAAAATCAAATGAACATGTATGCCAGAATCGTATGTACATTGTCATGATTGTATGCAAGAATAGTATCATAAGAATAAATATTCTTATGTAGATCTGGCGGTTCATTTGCTTCAGCAACAAGTGTCAACATTATTTTAGAGTTGATTTGACATCTGAAGATCTTGGTTGGAGCTTAAAGTGCAACGTTACATTCCTTTAAGCCATCTACAAATTGTCACAACATAGATTGGCTGTGCACTTATTTGCTTTGTTTCAAAATACCACAATCAGCCTATAGATAATATAATGTAAGAAAACAAAATGTTACCTCATACTGGTGTTTGAAATACAATTATCGTGGCATTGTTGAAAATATCTAAAACAAGTTACAAAGTAACCACTAAAGAAAAAACAAAGCAGGATATTCGCAATATTTGGGTATCTCAAATGGAAATCTGTCACTTTTTGTTGGACATTGCAAAAAAGACAAGATTCTTACTCTCAATTTTACTCTCAATCGTCCATTGAAATTTCTGATCCTGATAATCACGATAATATTGAACAACTCATCTCCTACAAGAACATGTGGCTACAGGGTGTATCAAAATGATTGGTACCGGGCTATGTGACATTTTCAAAAATATACCAAAAATATAAAATTCCTAATTAATATAATTTTTGTACTATAAATAGAAAGGGCATATGTTAACTCATTGATCTAATAATCTGAAGATAATAGGTTGATGCATCTGGGAGCTATTGTCATTTAAACGAAGATCGACGTAATCATGATTTTACTTACACAACACAAGATGAATAGGTTCACTATCACAACTATTCGTTGCATACATGCTCTTCAATATCTTACCTCAGTCTATAAAACATAAAATTACTTTACACATGCTTTTAGAACGATAGTTCCTGAATGAAGTCCCTGCCTTACGACTCTGGCAGTGTGAGGTGAAGCCCTATCTTGAATGAACTTAACACCTGGGATGGATCCATTCTGTAACTGCCCAATTTTGAAACACTACAAGTTATAGCATGTTTGCATGGGATAGTCCTTGCTTTTCTTAGACTCCGTGGTGTTCTAAATCTTCTCTGCACCTAGGTTCATGTCAACCAGTAATTCTTTATGAATGCACGCTGAAGTGTGGAATACTGTGGAGCCATTCCAATAACTCTTACCGGGTTTAACCAAACAGACACTCTCTACAGTCTATAGCCATTCACTGCCACACCATCTACTTAGTAATCTCAAACATCTATTACTACAATTTAGATTACCGCTCATGATACACAAACTTCTTTCACCCCACCTAAATGATGTAAGTCAATAATATTACTCTCAACCAATAAATATTGATTAGAATATTTATATATATTATAAATGAAGAAATAGGCAACGAAAAAATTAAACATTTCCATGATTTCCAACATATCATTCTTACAAGGTATTTGTGGTAAAATAGAGCTTTGAAAATGGTGCGCTACTGATCCAGCGTTACGAAGAAAAGTGTAAAAACACCTACTTTCCTTTAGAATCATGTAACTTCTGAACAGAATGCGCTATCTTTATGATCAAAAATTCTTAGAGAAGATAAAACTACTATAATTTCAAATATTTAAACAATTAAACCCAAACTGGTACAAAAAATAGTAAAACAATTCGGCAAAAATGAGAAGTCGTCGGTACCAATCATTTTGATACACCCTGTAGTAACTTGCTGAGTGCAGCAATATAGGAGGCATTCCTATTTTTTGCACCCAGAACCTCAACCTCATAATTATTACACACGGATTTTAGTGCTGCAAGTTTCAGTTTGCCCATGTTTCTCATGCTATAAAGTTCACACAAGTTGACTTTATTCAACTTCATTGGGTGTTGAATGTCAATAGAACTGAAGACTGTATTTCTTAACTGTTGCCACTCTTCTTCAGCGTTTAGTCCACCAACATCATCATCGCTAATCTTTTCTTCCTCTGCAGCTTCCTCTGCAGCTTTGTGTTGCAGCTAACCTGGAGAAAAGGCTTGAGATTTGCTTGGCTGTTTTCCAAAGCTTCTGGAACGAGTGGTACCCTTTCGGATACATTTGGACTGCGTCTGCTCATTTCAAGACGATTATCAGATGAAGCACTTCTGGAGAGAGTAGAGGTTGTTGGCTTTTGGCTTATCTCTGAGACCGTCATGGCCCATTGCTTTTTAATATGATCCTCCTCGTCATCAAAGGATAAAATACATCGAATCTCCAAACAGTGAAATAATCCTTTCTTGCTGCTGGTACTGTCGGTCTTTCGTGTCTGTCTTCCAGGGGTAGCTGAACTAAATTCGTCAATGATCTTATGTCATGTGAGCTGTTGGTTTCCTTTGAGCAGTTCAGTATACTTCAGAAGCTTGCCCTCTCCTATATTGTAGGCCTTCCATACTCGTATTCCATACTCGTATTCCATTATCTTCCCACTGGAAATTGTTGTAGATAAGGGGTGCACAGTGATAACACCCAGCATTATCTGATCTCAGGTATACATCTTTCAGTGAAGAGTTTTGAGCTTTGATTGTAGCTAAGAGATTCTCAATTAAAGACGCAACGACAGACCATCGGACTGGTCGCATTCATCAAATATGTTAACATAGCACATGACATCATATCCTTGCTGATTTCTCTTGGTGATAACTGCAGATACGTGCCAACTCCGTCCTCGTTTCCCAAAAAAATCAGTCATTTGCTCTCTACATTTTATTTGGAGGAACTTCATCGCCCAATCCATAACAACCAAGACATCATTTCTCATCAAATCTTTCAAGGTATTCGGTCTTGGCTGCGTCCTGGTTGACACATCTGTGCAAGTGCAATTTCCATGCCTCAATTGCTTCTGTCGCCTTCTGTATTTGAAACCCCAGCCGAAACTCTTCTTCAGAAGAGAGAGATACTTCTGTATTGGATTGCATGTTCTTTATCTTGACAAAGTCGTCTCTGATTTGACAGCAAATGGAGCATGCCAAATTATGCTCATGGTCCCATGAAGCAGAAAAGTAATGAGAGGTGTTGTCATTTAGAGCATAGAAAATGCAGTGATCTGGGAGATCTAGATCTAGATCCTCAAGAGATACATGAGTTTTAAAGTCCGATTTTAAATATATGTTGTCCTCTTTCAAGAAGTGTTTCATACTTTCCCCCCAATCTGCTGGAGCTCCAATACCAACCAAAGTATTCACCACTTCTTCCACTGTATCGAATGCTTTCGATCCTTCTGTTGCAATACCGTATAGTCAAGTCCATGTAGAGACTTCTGTTGGGATGCAGCACATACTTCCATAATTCTGAATAAAGTGCGTGAAGATCATAGACCATATCTGCCCCAGCTACTACATAGGCCTACTGGAGCCACATCTTGTGGCTAAGATTCTTGGGCACTTGCAGCATAGTGGTTCTAGAATAATTATTTGTGAATGTAAACTGTGATCCAATTTATTTGAACTGATTAACTTACTCCTTAATAAACTCTTTTTATTTATGTTTAGTTATCACCTATTATCACAGTAGCCAACTAATATCCTACTTTCTTACCAGTGGCGTGCGCGAATGGGGGGCAGGAGGCTACGGTCCCCCACTTTTGTTGGTCATTCGGGGGATTTCAGCCATTTCCCCCAAAATGACTGATTTCGCCCACACCTTACACTCATAATCAGACTCCATTCGGGGAACTGAACAACCTGCCCCCCCCACACACACACACACTTTCAAAGTGATGCGCACGTCACTGTTTCTTTTCATATAAAAACAATATATATGATAAAATTAAAAATTGCATACACAATAGGCCTACATAATGGACCTACATTTATATTGCTATTTTGTTCATCATGGTTTATCACAAGGTAGTCTTGTATTCAGTATTTCTGTTTTGCATTTTACTCAGATAGCTAAATATGAATTGTTTTGTGTTTAGAAACTCCTCTGCAGACTTGACATGATTCTGTATAGACAATTCTAAAACAATGTCACCATATGAAAACATTTTAAGCATTTTAAGACTAAAAAATAGAATCAAAGTAAATTTAGGTAAACAAATCCAGTAAACTACTCACGTCTTTAGCTTTCGCCATCTCGGATGATGGCTTTTTCAAAAGTGACTTTGTTCACTGCTTCTCCTGCGGAACACGGCTGTAGCCTCATTCCCAGAGTGTGATGGTACAAGCAGTGAGTCATATACGTGATCTAGAGTGTATGAGCCTATGTCCCGGTTCATGGTGGCGGCCCCTTTCTCCTGATCCATATGGCCTCCCTGACTTTTCTTTTGAACTGATTTGCTTCCTTGTCAAGTAGTGTAGCTCCCTCCCAATCTATAACATGGTTGTCAGTAGCGACATGGTCCGTAATTGCTGATTTGTTGAATTCTGTGGTAGATTCTTTCCGTCTTGCACGGGTGTACTTCTTGTTTTCCGCTTTCTCGGCATTTTTCTGGTGCTTTTTCAACCGTGTGCCAAACGCTCTCCCTGTTTCCCCTATGTATGATTTTTCACAACCCTTACAGTCGATGTAATAGACCACCTCGCACATCTGGTTGGTTTCTCTCTTGTCTTTAGGGTGCACTAAATTCATGCGCGTATTTTGGGGGTGCTTTGGAGGCGCCAGCCCCGGGATAAAAAAGGGCGGCAAAAAAAGAAGAAGAAAAGAAAAAAAGAAAGAAAGAAAGAGAAAAGGACAGAGAAAAGAAAAGGAAAAGAACGAAAGAAGAAAAACCGAAAGAAGTAAGAAAATTACGCTTATCACCTATAAGGGCGGCACATTTTAGTAGGGTGGCGTGTAATCAGGCAATAATTAGGGGAGAGAGAGCACTATTATGCCTACAGGGTGGCATATACAAGGAGAGCGGCTTATGGGGCGACACATACAAGGGGAGCGGTGGCTTGTGAGTGCGGCACATGGTCAACTTGTAACCAAGATAAAAGAGGGAGTGGAAATGCACAACAAGTCTAATATGCCTACAGGGTGACCTATCACAAGGGGGGGGGGGCGGCTTGTGACGGGCGCCACATACAAGGAAGGCGGTTTGTAACCAGGACAAAGCTAGAGGGAGCGAGGAGAGAAAAACGCTTGTTGGTCATCTATAGGGCGGCACATCGTGACTTGTAACCAGGGGTAAAGAGGGGGTGAAAAGTTAGATCACACATTTTGGCTGTAATGGGCCTGCACTACAAGAAGGGTGGCTAGTGGGGAAGCATGCAGAAGTATGGAGGATTTTGGGGCGGCGCATACAAGGAAGGTGGCTTGTAACAAGGAAAAAAGTAAAATGGAGATAAAATGCTTGTCAGCCACCTACTTTTGTAGGGCCGCACATGTCTAAAATCTAAATTTCAACAAAACTAATCATTATGAAAGATTGTTTTATTGCCGGCAAAATTCAGAGGGTCGGAAAAAAACGAATAAACGCATGATCAGATTTTTTGAATGTGGGAACACAATATCAAATGGCCTCCCCCACAGGGCCGTCGCCTGGGGGTGTGTGGGGTGCGACAACCCCCTGGCGATCCCTAAAAACACAAAAAATCTCAAACTTGAACACAATCACGAATCTCAAAAAGGAGTGCAGTAGGGAGCTCCTCTGATGCCTGGAATAAGCATAAAACTCATGAGCTGGATCGATCAAAATACCGGGACTAAATTAATCAAATGTTGTAAAAGGCGTATACATCTTCCTTTGGCACAATTGTGCTCAATTGTGTTCATTTTAGCATTTCTCCCGGTTATATTCTTTTAGTAAGCCTAGTAAATCAGTGGGACGATTTGAAAATTTCGGCCCTTAGCTCGGTGTCTCCGATATATCCCCTTTGAATTTTAACTTTTTTTTTTTAAATTTCACGGTAAAGGAATTATGGGGACAGCTTGGGAAAAACATGGGCTACAGATGAGGGTAGGGGTGTCTTCTATCTGATAAGCCAGTGGTGGCAATCATGTTGCGCAGCCCGCAAAAGGACATCACTCCTCAGACAACCAACCCCTGTGAATGAATAAACAAGTGAAAATGATGCACCAAATAGCATTGATTCGGATCTTTATTTTGCAAAATTGGCCAACTTCTATGCGGGGAACATCCCCTCTCAGACACCCCTCTGCTTATGGATAAGCAACTAAAAAATGATGCACCAAATGGCTTCAATTTGGACCTTCATTTAGAATAATTGTCCAACTTCGGAGGGGGAATATCCACCCTCAGACTTGTCAGAAACTCCCTGCATATGTTAAAGCAGTTGAAAATGATGCATCAGATGGCTTCAATTTGGACCTTTATTTGGCAAAATTGTACAATTTAGGAGGGCACCCCCCTGCGTATGGTTAAACAAGTAAAAATGATCCACCAAACGGGCTCAATTTGGACCTTCATTTAGCAAAATTTTCCAACTTCACAAGTGAAAAATGCTGCCACAGATGGCTTCAATTTGGAACTTCATTTGGCAAAATTGTCCAACTTCGGAGGGAGGATTTTTGGGAAAATCCCCCATAGACACTCCCCTGCTATTGGATAAACAACTGTGAAATGATACATCAAATGGCTTCAATTTGGACCTTCATTTGGAAGCACTTTACGAGGGGGGACATGTCTCAGATACCCCTTGCGTATGGATAAACAAGTGAAAAATGATGGACAAAATGGCTTCAATTTGGACCATCATTTACCAAAACTTTCCAAGTGCCCGTTTTCTCTTTTCTTTTGAACACAAAATCAGGTTTGGTCCACGAATTGCTTCAGTCAGGCCTTCATTTTCACTTTTACTAAGTATAATTTTACATTATAATAGTGTCAAAATCGACCACCAAATGGCTTCAATCGGGCTTTCATTTTGCAATTTTTTTCCAAATTCTTAGGAGATAACATTCCCCTCAGAATCCCCAAATGATCGGGTGGTGTGTCGGGGGGAGGGGTAGTGCGCCATCCTGTATCTTTTCTCCAGGGGCGGCACAAACCACCTCAGCCCCCCCGGGGGGTAAGGGCCTTCTAGATACGCCACAGCTAATAAGCTCTTAATAGTGTTATGAGGTTTCATGGCTGTTGCGTGTTTGTGCTTCCAAAAGATGCGCTTGAGCTTCTCTGAGAGGCATGCAACGTACGGTAAAACTACCATACCCTTTGACGGGTTATCATCGGTGCTCTTCTTTGAACTGTTACTCTTGATCTTACTTGTTGACATTTGCTGCATAACACGGGCCATTGCCCACATTGGATAGCCACAGTTTTGAAGCGCGGTTCTGATCTTCTTTTCTTCTTCATTTTTATCTTCATCCTCTGTCACTATGCTATCCATTCTGTCAAACAGTGTACGGATGACCCCGAGTTTCTGATGTAGGGGATGTTGTGAGTCAAAGTTCAAATATTGATCCGTGTGGGTTTTCTTTCTGTATATGAGAAGCTTTATGCTGCCATCTTGTTTACTACACTAATGTGTCAAGGAACGGTATGCTACAATCCTTCTCCTCCTCATACGTGGATTTAATATTCCCCGTTTCGTCCACCTTGTTTAGATGTTCAGTTAGTTTCTCTCTGGTGTCCTTTTTGATGACCTCAAGCACGGCATCCACATAACGGCGCCAGTATTTTGGTGCACAATCGAGTGGTGCCGTGGCAATAGTTTGCTGTTCTAGCCATTCCATGTATAGGTTTGCCACAATAGCACTAACAGACTACCCATCGCTGCTCCAAACTTCTGGCGGTAGATGTTACCTCTGAAGGAGAAGTATGTCGTCGTGAGAATGAATTCTAATAGCTCCATGATTTCGGTAGCATTCAGTCGTGGGCGTTAGGGTAACGTTGTGTCTTTCATAAGCCGATCTCTAATGTCTTGTCTATTGGTGTGTTTGTGAATAGTGAGACCACATCGTGAGAGTTAAAAATGTCTCCATCATCGATGAGTACACCTGTAAGCTCTTCAGCGAGTTGCTTTGAGTTGGTGACGTGATGTTCGGTTGTCCCTACTAACGGTGAGATACTTTCTGCAAGTGCCTTTGATGTTTGGTACCCAATACTACCTATGTAATCCACGATTGGCCGGATCGGGTCTCCTTGTTTATGTATTTTGGTGGTGCAATACAGTCTCGGTGTGTTTTCTGCCGTGGGGTACAGTAGTCTATATTGGCCCTCCTCAATCTTTTTCTCTGCCTTGAGCTTTTGTAACATACCAACCAACTTCCGCTTGTAAGTAGGTGTCGGGTCTTTCTTAAGTTTTTCTTAAGTTTGTGTGTCACTTAGCATGGTTTCAACTTTACTTTCATAGCTCTGGATTGTTTGCACTACCGTGCATTTGCCTTTGTCTGCCCCCATGATGAGCAAATCTGTCGATTTTTGTAGCTCCTTTATTGCCTTTCACTCCTCTTTAGTGATGTTAGATGGAGGAATTTTAGCTGTTTTAAGTGATCCCGCAACTTCCATACGGAGGTTTTGTGCCTCTCCCGGTGCTAGCTTGGCACATGCCGACTCACAAGCGACAATAAATTCATCATGAGGAATTTTGTTGACAGATACGGCAAAACCTAACCCACGCGCGAGTAAGCTTTCTTGGGGATCAGTAAGGTCTTTTTCTGACAAGTTTTCCACCCACCTTTCACGCCATTTCTTCATATTGGTTCCACTCAAGTCGAGCTCTGTTGTTAAAAATAGAATTGTCACATTCAGTTTCCTCCAATTTTTAGACTTACAATATCATTTTCAAGAAATTTATTAGGCGAAAATACTGTCTAGAAACACAAATTTTATGCAAATTTGTTACACCGCCCAAATCTACCATTTATTGTTTGGAGTAGACCAATATAGCCTCAAAATGTTGACATTAAAAAAAATCAATATTTAAGATGTATATTTTTATAAAAGGGCTTTAAAAATTGCCCTTTTTTTACATTTTTTTTTTTTGCTTAAGAGGGGTAACATTGATGACCCCCTCCTGAAAACCCAAGACCACAATCATTGCAATTTCAAGTTCTATATTACAAATAAACTATGCTCTTGACAAATATTTCAAAATAAAATCCAATCGAGAAGTTTCTGATAGAAAAATAACTTCATGAACTGTGTTTTTCTCTTCGTTTGGGGATTCAACTTCGCATATCTCGGTTCACCTCTTTAGGTGCTCTTCTCATCATTGGCTCCATGTGTTTGTTAGTTTCAGTAGCTTGTCACATAATTCCCGCACCAGTTGTTTACCCCTTGAAATAGTTCTTCGCGTACAGCAAACACAATCTCAGTGGTTTCGAAATTCAGCAAAACAGTTTGGTAAAAAGGTCTGTGACCGTAGTAATAGCTAGTCATTATTGTTTTGGGACCAGTAATGTCTTCAACTAAATAGCTTTTACTTAAGGATTCAATCATGTTTCACCGTTGTTCATCATCGTTTTTACAACGACATGTCCGCGTGTGGATTTTTTCGCGAAACATTAAAACAATTTTAAACAACGAAAACCAGCTATTACCATTACGAGAAGATCGATGATTTCTCTGTTGATATCAACAATAAAGCTACAGAAGCTTACAGAATAAAACGGCAATGCTAAGCCACTTCCTCAAAAACAATGAATTCAACATGCAATTTTGTTTACACGCACCAAAGTTCCAATTCCAGGAATGATGAATTTTACGCGCTAAAGCGTATTTGCGCTTTCGTTCTAAACTTGCGTCCGCGTATACGCTACTGAAAAGGTGTGGATTCATCACCGATTAACAACGCTTGGTCTCTGTACAAAGGTAAAGGAAGCGTTGTTGAATTAAGGTTTAATGGCAATAATTATGGAGAAGTCGGCTCAATGGCATACTAACTCTTTATTAAAAAAAAAACGATTTTTCTTTCTCTGTTTTGTTTTAGATATTTCATGTTAACCACCAGGCGGTATATGCATACGACGTAATATCATTTGGAAGCGTGACAGAAGCAACAGTGATTGAAATACAACCTCTCACCAGTTCATCAGACACGGAAATTAGGATGAGATTCGAAATATTGACTTGTGAAGACGCTGCCAGCCCTTTAATACTCCCTGCCTTTAGTAAGCGGCAAATTATATTTCTACCACTTTCTATTAACACGCATTTTAGTACAGCCAAGCACTTCATTCGAGGGGCGATATTAGGAATTTCAGGATAAAAATTAATTTGTCAATAATGTAATATGTTTAATACATACAGACTTGCCATATTTGTAGCACACGTATGCACGCTTTAAACTTACATACAGGAATAAATGCAAAAAATGGCCGGGAAATACCGCGGAACCTATAGAGTGCAAATACAAGATGACCGCTCTTACCATGGTAGGTTGTTGTCGAAATACATACTCCCACCACATTTGAAGTTCATAGGTGAAGTTTGAACATGTCCAAAGTAGATCGGAAAATGAGAAAAATTGCATGTCACGAACACAAAAATGTTCATATCATCAAGCAAGAAAAAGCGCCGGAATTAAAAATGGGTGTCATGTTATAGAATAACTAAAGTTAGCTTGCCTGAAAATTTCATGATTTTTGGTTGGGGTATATTTCTAGTCGCATATTGAACATGTTGAAATGTTTATCTTTGTGCGTGACTACTGTCACGCCATATATTGTACGACCGAAGTTTTTTCTGCAAAGAAACTTTCATTGTCAATTGTCCATTGTTGGTTATTTAACTTGAAAATAATACTCCCAACGTTCAAACAATTTTAAAAGTCAGCATAAAGGTTTGTGTTACATTATTTGGACGGTGTTAATTCATTCCAGAAATAGATAACACGAGTGAGCCACTGAGTGGGAATAACATTGCTATTATTGTCAACGAATTAATAATATCTCTGGTATGGCTTAGTGGTAAATACATGTATTTGGAAGTTCGATCTTGGTTCGAACCCCGCAAGCACCTCTCTTTGATTTTTGATTTGATTTTAAATCCTAGTTTTCATATTTTTATTAAAGTCATAACATACGATTTCGGGCAAATTTGAAGTTTTGTTATTCCAAAAATGATAACAATATTTATAATGTTAGTAAATAACTGTCAGGAAGGTTTGCACGTTACATATGAAGCAGAAGTAGCAAGATAAAAAGGAAAGAAAACTCTTAATAGCTTGACCGCTTAACTGTGGTGTTCTATGGGCGACTGCTCTATAATCCGACGTTTCTAAAATCCGAAGGTTATTTAGTCTGAAGGTTCGCTAGTCCGAACATGTGCTCATAGCATTCGCTCGTCCGAATTTTCAAAGACGTTCTCTAGTCCGAAAAATTTAAATAGAGGTTCTTTATTCCGACGGTTCTTTATTTCGAAGGTTCTATAGTCCGAATTTAAAAAAACAGGTTCCCTAATCCGAATATTAAAAGAGGTTCTTTAATTCGAATTTTAAAAACGGTTCTCTAGTCCGAATATGAAAATAGGCTCTATCGTCCGAATTAAAAAAAAGGTTCTATTGTCCGAAATTGCAAAAGGGTTCTATAGTCCGAAACGGAAACCGTGTTCTTTAGTCCGAATCAGTAAAAAGGCTCTATAGTCCGATTTTTTTAAATAACATTAACATTTACTGCGCCCTCTAGCTAGATAACAGCAGAGTTTATGTTAAACGGGATGACGCTATTTTTAGCCCCCCCCAGGGTTTTCTTTAACACAACAAACACGCGTATTTACACGTTCAGGCACTTTGCTGACTCCTTCAAATCCAAAGTCCCAAAGTCCAACGCGTACAAAATCTTGAAAACGTACGCGTTCAGATATTGCAAGATTTGAATAGAGAAACATCCGATATTGTGCATTTATTCTCGGCTTTTGGCATTTAGGACCTACCTCCGATATGTAGGGCCCATCACATTTTGTCAGCATCGATCCATGCATGTTTTAGTGATTACTAAAATGGTAGAGGATCAGTTTGAAATCTAGCAAATTGGGTTCGGGTCCTTTTTTTCTGTTTAAATGATGCACCAAATGTCTTCAATTGGACTTTATTTTGCAAAATATTCCCTCTCATGGGGGAACATCCCCCTCACACACCCCCATGCCTAGTGGATAAACAAGTGACCATTTTCGCATCGGCTTTCGACATTTGCCAATTTAGGCCCTGTGTTTAACACAATTTATAGGCCTAATAAGGGAAAACGTGACAACGAAGGCTTTATGGACCGTCATTTCACAATTTTCGGCTTTTCAACTTAAATTTTACACAGTAATAGTGCCAAAATGGTCCACCAAATCACTTCAATTAGGTCTTCATTTTGCAAATTTTCCAAGTTCTGAGGGGGGGAACATCACCCTGCGTAGTTGATAAACAAACGGCCACTTTCACTTCTGCTTTCGACATTTGCCAATTTATGTTTGACATAATTTGTAGGCTACCATAAAAGGGAAAAGTTGCCGTCCACGAAAGGCTCCATGGACTGCTCATTTCACAAATGTTCGGCTTTTTAAACTAAAATTTTACATATTAATAGTGCCAAAATGATCCACCAAATTGCTTCAATTAGGTCTTTATTTTGCACAAGTTTTTTACTTCTTTTATTATTATTATTATTTTAAATGTTATTATTTTCTTTTAAAATTGCCCCCACCCCCTTCTGACTGCTCTAGATCCGCCACTGCTCCAAAAAGTGACGTATATTTCTTATTGACTGGGGGGGGGGGGGGGGAAAAAATGTCTTGAAGTATAGTGAATCCAGCACCTTTTGGCAAAATAATAAGTTTATGGTACAACAAATTTTACCATTTTGAAGCTAAACTGTTGAAATATGGTGCAAAAGTGGAATAATTTCGCACTAAGTGCGCAACAATTTGCACTTTTGGGACTAAAATGACCAAATATGAGGTTAATTTGGTCAGAAACCCACATACAGGCGTTGTGGGGATGATTGTATGGACCATCCCCCTGACAAAAAATCTACATCGATGGCTCCAAAAACACACATATTGTTAAAAATGTCTTCAAAAATAGTATTATAAAAATACCCCTTGGGCAATGTTTTTGACTCCTTCAGAGGAAAAATGCAAAATTGAAAGGGTCAAAATTTTTTGAAAATACCCTTTCAGCAAAATGCTTAAAGAAAACCATGCCCCCCCCCACCCCCACCCATCAAAAACAAATCCTGCGTACGCGCCGGATATTATACATCCCCCAATCGCAAGATAAAATCATACTTTAACTATTCTGTAAACAAATTTGTTTAAATGACTACATTAATGCCGCAGCATTTACATGCATCGAATACATCGTACAGTGGCGTAGTGTGGGTCATCACATGGGAGGGGGGGGGGGGGCACAAGTCATTTTTCGGCACTTTCCCTATGGGATTTTTTTATTTCAGATATTTTGGGGGCCCCTATGACGCTACGCCACTGACATCGTAGATTACTTAGTATTATACAGTATATAATATTATAATTTAAGCCATTGCTGTGACGTCAGTCTATTCAATAAACTGTAGATTATTTTCTACGAATCAACACTTATCTGCACGAATCTACAGTTAAGTGTGGATTCGTACAGAGAAGTGTGGATTCGTACAAAACATGTAATGTACAGTTTATTGAATAGAATTACGACTGTTTCTAAACTAAATGATAAGAAACAGAGCATTATCATGAACAATTATATAATAGTATACAGAGCTATTTGTATGTAAAATAACAACGCAAATTTGGCATTTTGGTGCAACTCGGTCACTGTACTTTCATTTGTGTCATAAATGTATTATTCCGTCAAGATTTACATGTAGGCCTATGTACTTTTTCTTTTAATTTAAAATATTTGATCTTTTGTGTTTTTTTTTACTTTTTTTGTTTTATATCGTCACAAATTTTGCATTTCGCCTGTAATTCGGCCATTATACTTCTATTTGTGTCATAAATCTATTATTCCGCCACGATTTGCTAGTATAATGTCCTTTCCTTTTCTATTATTT
Source organism: Amphiura filiformis (assembly GCF_039555335.1). Taxonomy (NCBI): domain Eukaryota; kingdom Metazoa; phylum Echinodermata; class Ophiuroidea; order Amphilepidida; family Amphiuridae; genus Amphiura; species Amphiura filiformis. The sequence continues at coordinate 1,042,870 of NC_092641.1, read as the reverse complement.
ATAATAAAACATATTTTATCTTTCGTCATTTCTTCTCTTTGTTTTTTTTGTTTTTTTTTTTTTTTTTTTCTTTGTATCCGATTTATATTTTTTAACCTTTTTTTTTTCAGTCGCTGAGGTATATTTTATTTTTGAAACATTGCAACATAGTATATGTGTATTAGGGTGATTCACAAAAAATGAAATTGGTATTTTTCAACGGGACACCCCCTCATTTTGTTCATTTTGGTAATAAAATTATACCTGCAAAATATGAAAAAAATTCAAACAAGTTTAGGGGTGCTACCGGTCAATGAACTTTTGTACACAAAGTCAATGTGATTTTTTGTCAAAAATTTCAAACGCTTATTTCAGGGCCTAAAAAGTCTACCAGGCTTGCAAAACTGAAGTAAATGTTCAATGATATACCTAACATTGTGAAAACATGGGTTTTTACCAAATTAAAGTTCATAGTTGACTGTAATAATAAAAAAAAATGTTTCAAAAGTGACAGAGGGAGTGTAGCTCAAGAAAAGAATACCCTGGGATATCCCCTGGAATCCCACCAGGCACCCCAAATTTATACCTTATTGAACTGAACTGTTGATAAAAAAAAAGATTAAAATTCTTCACATTTAGTTTCCCCCAATTGTGATACCAGCTTTTGAAATCTTATGTAATAGTAACTATCAAAATCCATACATCTGTATCAGGGGTGGTCAGTATGGCCATACCTGATGAAGCTTTGTATTGTTTGAATTGAATGACCACAGGAAGGATTAGATTCACCATGGTTGAAAAGAAATGTATATAAATAGAGGTTATCCACTTCACTCATGTGTGACTTCTAACAAAAGACGCTGATTCCCGTAGTATTCCCCATTCAAAGGAATTCAATACACGACCTCGGAGTTACCTGCATGACTTTGGCGGGCTATTTTGAAACAGTCATGGTTACACATGCAGGTACTTCTTTTGAAAATCCTAAACAAGGTATAGTAGTCGCTGATAGGATATGCAGCTTATAGAACACGGATAACCTCTATTGGGGTCACAACATTGGATAGTGGCCAGTTCAAAACTACACCTTGTGCAAGGTACTTGTGACAAGAGCTAGAGTGGCTAAGACACATTTACTACTACACATTAAACATTACACTACATTTACATAAAATTACAAACCTACACACATTCAACACTTGAATAACATAATTTACAGTTACAAACAAAGAAACAACAAAAAAAAACATTTAAAAAAAAGAAAGAACTAGAGCCCCATAAACACAACTTTATATTAGCCAAGTACCATAATATTTTGGCTGTTCCAGCAACTGCCTTGCCCCAAATGTAACAGTTTTCACAAAAATGCAATTTTCTGGAAAGCGGGTTAACATTTTTACAATTTTCTTTAGCATTTATTTAAAGGACATTACTCACACTATGATCAAATATTTTGGCACAATCAGGGAAAATGAACATGGCTTTTTTGTGTTGTAAAGAAAATGGCTCGTAAATCCCATTGACTTTGTGTACAAAAGTTCATTGACCGGTAGCACCCCCTTAAACTTTTTTGATTTTTTTTCATATTTTGCAGGTATGATTTTATTACCAACATGAACAAAATGAGGGGTGTCCCGTTGAAAAATACCAATTTAATTTTTTGTGAATCACCCTAATATGTATTAATGCATTTAGGCCTTTGTATTTGTAATTGTTTGTTTTTGAGCATGTTTGATTATGATAAAATCGACAGTAGGTATATTTTCTGTTTAAATTTTATTTGTTTTTCGTACAAGCTGCATTTTTTCATCAGATGGTATTTTGCCATGCTGGAATATTTACTTTCATCAGTAGGCCTAGTTCGATATGTTATAATGTTACCGAAGTCCGGGTACAATTCTGGGTACGTACATTGATCGGATTTCAAGTTCAGGGGCATGTAGGTAAAATGGTTCATAGGGCAAACAGAATAAAAGCCTTCCTTTACACTGTTTACACATTTGAAAATTTATTAGGACTTACCTGTGTTCGGCTAAAATTAGAATCCTATTTCAGATCCCTTTTCGAAACACAATTAACAATATAATCCTCTGAATGATTCCATCGCAAAATTACAATAATCCAAATTATCATGATTTTACGGGATGCATTTCAATGGCTGTTCCCAAACCACACTCTCGATTCACGGAGAAGAGCACCATCATTATACTGATATCACCATTCTTCTGAATATGTTTGATCCACTATTATATAATAGTATGGCAAATATAATGATTCATTAGAAAGATAGGACATCCATCATCTCTAATAAAATCGAGTGTATTGCAACAGGGATCGATACGAAGGGATAATCATCCTAGGTTACATAACCAAACCGGAAGATGTAGCCTAGGTCTAGACAATAGGCGGATTAGCGGCCATTTTGTCTTCTACATGATTTTATTCACGTGTCCTTATACTTTAGTACACAAATATATAAGTTAACAGGTTTCCATTTTTAAAATTATATTTTGAGTATACAATATATTCTGTAGTCATCATCATCAGTCGCCTGCGGAGCAGGCGACTACAAGCTACAAGCGAAACAATTTTGTTTGGCTGCAGCATCCCGTCAGTATCTCCCAGAAGGTGATGTGCATACTGTAAGTACAGTGTCCGCGGCCGTCCCGGTTTCCTCTTCCCATGTGGTGGAATATAAAGGGCATATTCTTTCACAGGCTCGTCATCTTCAAGACGCAGTATATGGCCGAGAAATTTGAGTTAATGAATCTTGACTCTGGCAACCAGTGGAGTGGTGTTGGTCAGGTTGTAGATGGTTTCATTCGGGATCCCATCCACACGCTTGATGTTTAACATGACTCTGTAGCAAGATGTTGCAAAGGCATTGATCTTGTTTTCCATGTCCTTGGTGATTACCCTTGACTCGCACCCGTACAGAAGGATAGTGACACAAGTTGTCTCAAACAGCTTGATTTTTGTTCCGATTGACAGGGATGGGCTTCTCCAAAGGCGTTTCAGTTTCCAGAAAGCGGCCCATGCTAGTGCTTTTTCTTCTTTTTAGGTCTCCAACACTAGAGCCCATCTTGGAACCCAAGTACTTGAAGTTTGTGACATGGTTGATGGTACTACCATAGACTTCAAGTGCTGGCTGGGCGTTACAGTTTGCAGTCATATATTCTGTCTTAGGTGCACTGATGACATGGCCTAGATCTGATGTTGCTGTTGCAGTCCTAGTAAGTTGTGACTGGGCCCGGGCTATAGAAGATTCCAACAGGGCAATATCATCAGCAAAATCCAGGTCATTCAGCATCCTAGCAAGATACCTGCTTGACCGACGTGGGTAGGTAACAATTCCAGCATCAATTCCAGAAGTTGATTTCTTCAGGAGATAGTCTACCAGGATAATGAACAGGAATGGTGCCAACACATCACCCTGAAGCACTCCAGTTGTTACTTGGAAAGGCTCTGAGATACTTCCATCTTCACAAATTCCAAGATGGCTGCCACTGAATTTTAAAATGGCTGCCATTTATATCAATTTTGTCTATATCGCAGTCGTTGAAGCTCTAAGGAGCATGTCTCTGATGCATTATGCCGTATTGTCGGAATCAAGGATTCCAGCCAATACATTTAGGTTTTGAAATCCGCTTGCCTTCACATTGGCCAACGGTGGGTGAGGTGGTGAGAGCACTTATTCAAAATGGCATCAATAATGACACAATAAATAATCAACGACATGTCTATTACCTAAACACAAGAAGTATCAAAGCCTTAGTACTTTACTTAGTAGGATAAGTGGGTAAGTGTAATAGCTGTCCTGTGAACATTTGGCAATATATTATATATTGTACTCATATACACATGTCAGCTACACGATGGCAGCTATTGCACTTACCCACTTGGCCACTCAACAGTCGATGCCCCAACTCCAAGATCAACAACTAATCTAATTATATTCAGTAACTCTATTTGTAAAAGGATTAATTCTAGGAAAAAAATGAAACGATAGCTAAGAGTAGCTGGATGACGTAGCTCCCAGTTGCTGATTGGTGCTGAGTTTACTGTACTGGTGATACTGGTGTTGATACAGTAGCTCCCAATTGTTGGTTGGTACTGGGGTATCTATCTACTGTTGGTATTGGTGATGATAAAGTAGCTACCAACTGATTGTTGCTGGGTTTAGCTATCTACTGTTGATATTGGCGTTGATGAAGTAACTTCCTATTGCTGATTGGTGTTTAACATGACTCTGTAGCAAGATGTTGCAAATGCATTGATCTTGTTTTCCTTGTCCTTGGTAATTACCCATGACTCGCACCCGTACAGAAAGACAGTAACACACGTTGTCTGAAACAGCTTGATTTTTGTTTCGATTGGCAGGGACGGGCTTCTCCAAAGGCGCTCCAGTTTCCAGAAAGCTGCCCAGGCTAGTGCTTTTTCTTCTTTTTAGGTCTCCAACACTAGAGCCCATCTTGGAACCCACATACTTGAAGTCTGTGACATGGTTGATGGTACTACCATAGACTTCAAGTGCAGGTTGGGCGTTACAGTTTGCAGTCATATATTCTGTCTTAGGTGCGCTGATGACAAGGCCTAGATCTGCTGCTGCAGTTGCAGTCCTAGTAAGTTGTGACTGGGCCCGGGTTATGGAAGATTCCAGCAGGGCAATATCATCAGCAAATTCCCGGTCATTCAGCATCTTGGCTGGATACCTGCTTGACCGACGAGGGTAGGTAACAATTCCAGCGTCAATTCCAAAAGTTGATTTCATCACAAGGTAGTCTACCAGGATAATGAACAGAAATGGTGCCAACACATCACCCTGAAGCACTCCAGTTGTTACTTGGAAAGGCTCCGACACACTGCCATCCACCATAACGGCACTATTGCAGTCTTTGTAGAGCACCTGGATGGCATTGACCACAACCTTTGGTATTCCATAATACCGCAGCACTGACAACATGACGGACCTGTTGATGGAGTCGAAGGCTTTTTTGAAGTCCACAAAAGTGACTGTTAAGGGAAGTTGGTACTCCTTGAAGCCTTCCATGATCCTCATCAAAATGTGTATTTGCTGAGCACAGCTGCGACCCGATGTGGGGTCGGATCCTGTTCAGAAGGATCTTGTTGTACACTTTTGCGGCAATGGACATAAGCAAAATACCACGGTTTGTCATGAGAGAGAGGTCACCTTTCTTTGGTAGAGGAATGATTACATTCGTAACCCATTGACGTGGCGGTGTCAGCGTTGAGAATACTTCCATACAGAATTCGAGAATCATATCAATCATGTTATCCCCTCCTCCCTGAAGTGCTTCTGCAGTTATAGCACAGTCCAATCCTGCTGCCTTGTTGATCTTCATGGCTGCTTTTGCTTTGACTACTTCTTCACGAGTTTGGGGCTAAGTGATAATAGGAAGATCTTCAACAGCTGGTGCAGGAAGTTCTGAAGCTGCTGTGCCACTGTCGTTGTTAAGGAGTGAGCTAAAATATTCCTTCCATTCCTGAAGCAGTTCATGGTCACTGGTTGGAGCTGATCCATCTCTCTCTTTGACTTTCACCCCTTTCCTTGAGTTCTTCCCAGAAAGCGAGTGTATAATTGTCCAGGTGGTGGTATAATTCCCCATCTCGTCGGCCAGCTTCAGGTCTTCCATCTGCTTATTGAGGGTAGCAAGCTCATCAGATTTATAAGAGTTGTTAAGACTGGTGTTCAAGTTCCTCCATCTTTCTCTAGATTGACGAGACTTTGAAAAGGAGTACCGCTTTATGGCCACATCCCTTTCAAGTTTAAGTCTGATGGTTGCATCTGATACCCAACTTGGTAGTCCGCATGGCTCTTGCTTTCCAATAACTTTCTCAGCAACTTCACGGACCGCTGTTTCGAAGGTCTCATACCTATCAGAGATGGGTGTGGTGTCATCCATGCTCAAGACCTGGAATCTGTTTGATAGCTCCAGCTGAAATTCCTCCTTTGTATCAGGATCTTGCAACTTCTTCCAGTTGAATTTTGGTCTCTTGCAAGGTTTTCCTTTGCTAGTTCGCAGACTGGCAGCTAGACGGATGCTCACAATACGATGATCGGAGTCCACTTCTACTGAGTTGTATGCTCGACAGTTGCAGAGAGAATTTACCCACTTGCTGTTTATTAGTATGTGATCTAACTGTGCATGGGTTGATCCAGCTGGATGGGTCCAAGTCTAGAGACGGTTCCTGGGTTGCGGGAATCTCATCTGGGCCGGTCTGAGATTGTACTCCTGGCAGATGTTGACCAGACGCTCACCATTGTCATTTGTTGAATCATGGTAGCAATATGGACCAATGACCCAAGGATGGGAAATATGACTGTCTGTTCCTATTCTGGCATTAAAATCGCCGAGGATGAGATGGATGTTGTGCCTTTTCATACCATCCAGGTGGTCAGATAGAGATGAATAGAATTCCTCCTTGTCAGAAGATGTTGCGCACTCAGTGGGTGCATATACAACAGTGATGCTGAGCTGAGGGTTGCCATGGAATGTTACAAATAGTATCCTCTCGGAGACAGCTTCAACACTCTTAAGACATCTGTGAATGTGTTTGGACATGACCAGACCAACTCCTCCGTGCCTTTGCTTGGTAGCAGAACTGAATAATAAAACCCAGTTCCTATCATCTGACCAAAGTTCATCGGTTGGGCTTGGTGTAATAAGACGATGTTCTTGAATTCCGGCAATGTCAATACCTGCATCAGCACAGCCCATGAATAGCTGATGCATTTTCCCTTGTTGATTTACAGTACGGACATTATAAGTAGATATATAGTATAAGAGATTTGAAGGTAGACAGGCGACAATAATCAGGGCCAACAGTTCGTGATGGTGTGCCGAGTTCCCGCTGGTCTGTCATGAAGTCAACAGTAGACTGCCGCTCAGTTACCCTCGGTATTTTCGAAGATTGCTTGTAGTTTTCGTAATCATGAATTTTGCTGGGAATGATTTTGGTCCAGTCCCAGCAGCTTTACGGGTGATCAGCCCTGTTTCAGCTTATTTCTGGACACACAGCAGCCGAGATCTACCAATATGTAGTAGTTCGCCCCTGATCTGGAACATGTTGGCCCTTGTTGGAAGGTTGACCAATGATGACATGTTCAACACCAGCCTAATTGACCGTTGAGACGTAAATCTTCCTCTTCCGCTCTTTGGCCCATGGTGAAGATTTAGAGCCATTGGGATAGGCTACTCCAATTTGAAGAGAATCACTACCATCCTTGACCCCTTAGAATACTCAAGAAAATGAAGATGCAGTTTTGATGTTCATGGCAAGAGACCTTGGAACTAAACTAGCCCTACCAGAAAAACAGCACCCGATCTTACCGCACTGTTCTCCAGCAGTTTAAGGACAAAGTCCGGCCGGAACATAACTCACAAGTGCTCTTGAAAGACCTGGTATTAAACCTAACCTAACAAATGCCATGAACACCATAATATGAGTAACTAGAAGGAGAACGAACGGAGCAATATCTCATCATGATTTTGTCGCTGGCTGTACTGTCTACATCGTTACAGTAGCAAAAACAAATGGCCAAGACATTTGAACATACTGGCCGTTGAACCTGATGGTTTCCTCCGCCCTAAAGCTGGCATGTTCAGCAACTGAGCTACGGAGATAGAAGGCGCTCATTCCCTCACTCTGGTAAAATACCAGCCCGCACCTGGGAGCACCCAATGGGAAATCCAACACCAGAAACAGCATGTTAAATACTGATTCTTTGCAACGGGGTTGCAGGTGTTGGCAAAGGTAATTTTCAGCTCCCCGACACTGCAGTAGTGTCTCCCTTTGCGAATTCACCGTGACCTTTCCAGCCATAAACCCGCTTGATTGAAGATTAAACCGATATATGCAGTACTAAACCATTATATAGTTATCTATTGTCCAATGCAAATGTACTACCACCTGATAATATTGATCCAATGAGCGACCGAATTGTCCGCTACGAACGACTAATCCAATCGATAATGACTCTATTGACATGTACGAACGAGCCCCACTGACCGAGTTTTGGGATATTTTTCACTGATTTGCAGCTGTTTGTTGTCATTTACTCATCAAGGCGGAGTACCGTTATTATAAGGACTATGCCAATTATTTAAAGATTGACATGTAGAGAATAAGCCATAATTGATTGACAGAAAGTACTAAGTTTGTACCTATGACGCTTTTATGACGCCAATCTTCAAAATACGATCAAAAAATGGCTGCCCGGTGAAGTAAAATGTGCATTGGAATAACACGGCGAGTTTGGATAGATGGTAGGATTTCTTTTTAATAAAATGTATGTTCCCCGTTATTAAAGCTTGTACCGGGTTGAAGATTCAGATATTTGGAAAAGAATAAGTAATTGAAACAGAGAGAAAGTACTAAACTCATAGCTTTTATACGTTTTGATATATGATACTAGTTCATACCCAATAGCTACGATACAGCGCTTCCAGTAGGGTTCAATTGCCTATTGTGAGTGCCCCTGTGTTGTGTGCATACACGTAGTTAACAATAACTGCATGATGATCATTTGATCCACAGCTATCGACAAAAGCTTTCATCTACTGAAAGAGCAGCGTATTTTCACAGTCTGCGGGTTCTTTTACATGTCATACTTTGGAGAAATTAGCTAACAAACAATGACTTGAGTCCACTTTAAATCAATGGGGCTGGAAACACTCTAACATCGTACTAGCACCGGTCCTTACTAATTTAGATGCAGCACCACATAGCTTGCTTAAGCTTGTACAATACAACTGTAAACTTTCCTCCAGGAATTCTTGTGTAAATAACGGATGATCCTGTCGCAAAAATGGACTTAAATGTGTCACAGCTTGTGAAGATTACACAGGAGAACATTGCCAAAACGCTGAGGCGAATATACCTGTAGATGAGAACGAAGACAGCTGCTTTTGCTTCAGAAGCTGAGATATATATTCACATGTAATGGCAGCTATTTGGGATTCTATTGCGACTTGCACTTCAGTGTTATAAGCCCGGGTTTTAAGTAATTGCAACAATTCTCTGACCCTTAAAACCTACATTCTCTTCGAAACCTATTCAAAGATTAAAATCACCATTATATTGGCTTCAGAAGCTGAGATATTTAGCTAATCATGTTTGATATTAACAATATTGAGGGCCATGTTGGATTGCAGTGTCAGTAAAGACATATACTTATTTAAGAGAAATACAAAATTGACTTCTGCATCACCTAAAACCTATTCAAAGACACTACAATCAGTATCATATCTGCTTCATAAGCCAAAATATACCTAAACATAACACGTGGTGGTGGCGGCGATTTTGGCGGCCATCTTGGATTTCAGTACGAATGAAGACTTTAGTGTTTTAGATACGTACAGATTTGAATTCTTTGACCTCTGAAATATATTCAAGGACACTGAAATCATCATCATATCTGCTTCAGAAGCGGAGATATATCTAATCATATGTGGTGGTGGGATTTTGGCGGCCATCTTGAATTTCAGTGTGATTGAAGATTTGTTAGATTTGTAAAAATTTGAATACTCTGACCTCTTAAACCTATTCAAAGACACTAAAATCATCATCATATCTGCTTTAGAAGCTAATATACAGCTAATTATATGTTGTGGCGGCCATTTGGGCGGCCATCTTGGATTTCGGTGTGATTGAAGACATTAGTGTGTTATATTTGTACAAATTTGAATTCTCTGACCTCTTAAACCTATTCAAAGACACTAAAATCATCATTAGCGAACTATATTACTTTGAAAAGCTAAAAAGTTGATAAAAAACCCAAATGTTAAGGGGCAAAGTTGAAACCTGTTAAAATCGAAAATCTTATACTAGAAAACTAAATTTTACGTCTAAGATTCACACCAAGATTTAGACAAAATATATTTCCGGAAATTCCCTAAGATTTCCCAAACGGGATATATATGATATCACCGGAAGGTAAGGTGGTATGAGGTTCAAACAACCATAAGTTTATGTGCTCAATCCCAAAAAGGGAGAGCGTGTAAAAATTCAAAGTTTAGACCTTCTAGATTAGAAGTAGTTACTCTGAGTTTCACGCCTAAAGGCGATCGTCAGACGACAAGGTGGAGAAAATTTGGCTGGGCGATCATCTCCTTTGAGTGGAAGAATTTACATTCCTTTCTTGGGATTGAGTACTCTATAGAGGTTATCCGTGTTCTATAAGCTGCATATCCTACCAGCGACTCCTATACCTTGTTTAGGACTTTCAAAAGAAGTACCTGCATGTACAACCATGACTATTTCAAAATAGCCCGCCAAAGTCATGCAGGTAACTCCGAGGTTGAATTAGTTTGAATGAGGAATACTACGGGAACCAGTGCCTTTTGTTAGAGGTCACACATGAGTAAAGTGGATAACCTTTCATGTGTTTCAGTTAAATCCTCTGAAATGTCAAGTTATGTGTATTTGCCGTCGCAGAAAGAAACCTTCACCAGTTTATTATGTTTCAAATACCCAGCTTTCAGAAGCTTCTAGTTTACGTCTCCTTGGGGTTCAGGTATCTTCTGACCTCTCTTGGAATGAACATGTGTCCAATGTTACAAAAAAGTGCAATAGACTCATAGGCTTCCTCAGGACTGTTGTTGGTAAACAAAATCAAAACATCCTGCCCACACTTTATCGTTCTCTTGTTTTACCGGTCATAGATTTGTGTTCACCAGTTTGGTTTGTTTATCGTAAAAATCACATTAATAATTTGGAACTTATCCAAAGGAGGGCATCAAGATTTATTTTGGGTCAGAGAAGGGGGGATCAATCTTACAGGGAGCGTCTTCAACAACTCAATCTTATGGATCTTAATAACAGGAGGAAATATTTATCTATTTGTTTTGCTTGCCAGTGTATTTCAAATTCAAATTCTTATGTCTTTCATTTCAGCAACTGGACTGTAAACATTCGCCATCTTGACAATTTGCTTTTTAACAATCACATCACCCCAAAAACCGATAGTTTTAAATACCATCAGTGTCAATTTTCCCCGTCTTTGGAATGCACTTCCAGTGTCCATCAGGGATCAGTTTATTTTGTATAAAAATATGAGGCCATTCAAAAGCCACCTTAAAACACATTTTATTGAAATGACTATGCAAGAGCTGGAGCTGGACTCCAAAATTTTATGTTATTGTTGATGAAATATGTGTAATGTGTAATATGTAACTTATTCTAAATGTGCAATATTTAATACTTAATATTTATGTTTTGAGTTCACTTGTCTCGGTGGGTTGGAGGTATCAACCCCTTGGGTGATAGTGTTCACGCTCCTGGCTCCTCCTGGCTAGCCTACCGGGACAATCTTTTATAATTTTTATTTTATGACATGCTTTGTATGTGTATTTTTGATGTATTTTAGCCAGTTATGTAAATAAATAAATAAATAAATAAACCTCTATTCAAAAGGTAGTCTAACCATAGAGTAAATTCCTGGAGATTGCTCAAATCATTAGCATGAAGCGCATTGATATGTTAATAGCGTATTGTCATTCAAATTTGCGCCCTGACTTATTGCGGCCGGTAGTCATGTTATGCATACGGGGCCTGCAACCATGCCAAATTGATAAGTGAATACGTATAATCACCTTTCTTTATTAACTATAAGCTGGTGTATTTCGTATACCGTTTCGTTATTTAAAAAAAAGCCAAATATTGAATGTATACACTTTGAGATTTACATGCCTTTTTATTGTCTAAAGTGCAGAGCTCCAACGACTGAAATTACAGCTAAAGCTATTATCAGCAACCTCAAAAAATAAATGACTTCGTTCATCCCCCACTACATACAATGTTTGACACCATAGGTAGTTAGTATGGACCCTCTAGATCACTGTTAGGTAGGTAGTGCTCTCAAATTGTGGTATCACTTTTTTTACAGGTCATTTTATATATGGACGTATAATCGCATACAATCACAAAAAATAGGACAACATTAAGGGGTAGGGGAGATATAAACTCCAAGGACTCAACTTTTACTCGTGATTTTGAATTCATTTTGGTATTAAACAAAAACAGGTTTCATTTGAGCATATTTGGAAGTATATAGTCCATAAATGAGTGGTAATCTCATTTTTAAAACCATATGTGTAAAGTTTGACATTGGCCTCAAATTTCACAACTATACCACTTTATATTTTCAAAATTGATTCAGTTTCCATTTTTAATTTTTTTAATTTAAATGTTAATGTTTTATTTTGTTTTTAATGTTAAGCATATCAAGGGAAACATTATTGTAACAGTTCCAATCATTATAATATGTATGAGTTCGTTGGGATGTCTGTGGGATGAGGTGTGTGTGGGGTGCTGGGTGTACATAGGGTATGTGTGGGGGTGAGGGGAGGGGGTGTGTGCACGTGTCTTAATATGTCACTACACTGCACCAACTTCCATTTACAAAATCCGTTTCCATTGATGTAATATTTTGAATATTTATGTGTAGGACGTGAGTAACCACTGGGAAAAAGACAAAAAATGTTTTAAAAAACCAATAAACCCATCAAAAACTGATGTTGATTTCCCTCGTATATCAGCATAACATAGAAAAATATTAAGGGATAGGGGAAAATAAATCATCAGAACTCAATATTTTACTCATGATATTGACTTCATCTTGGTATATCTAATTGATTATTTTAACTTTTTAGTATTATTTTAAAGCAAAGCGGCCATTAGTTGTCAGGTAGATACACAGAAACTGTGAGAAAAGGGTACGATTTCTATGTTTAACAGAGTAAATATGACAACATTAAGGGGTAGGGGAAATATAAACTGCCATAGCTCAACTTTTACTCATGAAAATGAATTCATCTTGGTATCAAAATATATCCAAGTTATTGGTCTAGCTTTCTAGTATTATTTTAAAGCAAAGCGACCATTATTTGTCAGGCAGATTATACAGAAAATGTGAGGAAAAGGTAAATTTTCTATGTCTAACAGCGTAAAATGACAATATTAAGGGGTAGGGGAAAATTATAACTGCCATAACTAAACTTTTACTCATGAAAATTAATTCATCTTGGTATCAAAAAATATATCCAAGTGATTGGTCTAGCTTTCTAGTATTATTTTAAAGCAAAGCGACCATTATTTGTCAGGCAGATATACAGAAACTGTGAGGAAAAGGTAAATTTTCTATGTCTAACAGCGTAAAATGACCATAGCATATGAAACTTGGACAACACCTACCAATAAATATTTTTATGTGTGGAACAACGATTAGTCCTTGCTCCCCACATAAATTCAATGATATAGGCCGTTTTCACCTCTGTCCACTGCCTCTTTATTTCTTTTTTGAACCTTTATTCCTCGCACAGTTTTGCCTTTTAATATTTAAATCTCGCGCGTGTGACGGTTGGCTGGTTAACATTTAAATCTCGCGCTCCATGATCAGATTTGTTGTCGGTCTTTTGGTGAAAAACAAGTCATCATTAAACTATGACTGCTTGTGTATAGCCTATCTATATGAATAGGGGTAGTGATGATGTGGGGGAGAGTGTTTGTTAATGGGGGGGGGGGGGGTTGGGGGTTGGGAAGGAAGCTTTTTCCCAAAATATGATCATCTAGGATCATCAGTAGGGCCTATATTTTTCGTATGTGTTTTTTCTCAGCATAGCAAATCAGAAAAAAACGGAATATTGCGCTTTAAAAGCTCTAATTAGGAATGACTGGCAGCATGTAGGCCTAACAAACTGACAAAATTGTATCATCTCCTATTCTCTCCCCCTCCCCAATATCCTTCAATCAAATAAAAAAAAATGAAATACGGGTTTCTGACCAGTATAATATGATTCAAAAACATAAGCTGGGAAAATGTAGAAAAGAAAAGAAAAGAAAAAAAAAGTCAGCATGTGATATACGTGTGACTTAAAAAAACCGATTGTGCCGAAGGCAAAAATATATATTTGAGGTAAAACGATCAACTTAATGAAAAAGAAGTCAAAACCGTTTATAAAACTGATTGATATCTCTCATCTGTATTTTATTTGCATGATTAACAACAGAAATCAAACTTTATCCATAATAAGCAAACAAAATACAAAACAAAGGCAATTCAGATTCTTTATTTAAAACAAGGGGGGTTGAACAGGACGCCGCCGCGAGTCGGTCACAATAACATTTGTTATTGAAACAATGCGCCAAGTTTATGCACGATATATCATGGCCGACTGCCTTAGGATATTTCAACTTTTATATGCTATCCTAAACTGATGGTTTAGGTTTTTAAAGATCTATAGTGGCATTACACTTCCGGCCTCCGGCCATTTGCCTCCCTGTTAGTTGAAACGATATCAGACAGTGTCTGACACCATTTCAATTTTGATTTTCAATTTTCTTTTTAAAGTAATTGCTTTTGAAAGTATCTTCTATTCCCTTCATTGGGTGGGGGGGGTTAATAACTTAATTCTAGAGACAATTTTAATATCTCTTTTCTTTCAATACTTCAAGTTTTAATAATCATCACAACAAGAACGTGCGTGGTCATTTTTTCAGCCCCCCCCTTAGGAGGGTCAAAAATTTCAGACACCCCCTTTTGCATCAGGCCCCCTTTCCAGTGTTTGTGAACGGTCCCTAAATATGACAATATCAAGGTAGGGAAAATATAAACTCCCATAACTCAACTTTTACTCGTGATAATGAATTCATCTAACGTTCTAGTATCATTAGTTGTTATGTAGATACAAAGGAAATGTGAGAAAAACTTCCATGTGTAACAGTGTCAAATATGATAATATTAAGGGTAGGGGAAATATTACCATAACTCAACTTTGGCTGCATTAACTGTGAAGGGGAACACGGGAATACAAATCGTTGCACCAAAATTTGAATGTAGTATACGATTGAGGTTTCTTACGTTAATTGGTGCAATTGGACCATTTTAAAATTTGACCTTTATTTATGATATATTCGACGTTATAACCCCTGAACTAAGCTTCGTAGAACTATGACAATTGTCTTTTTTTTTTAATTCTTAGCGATGAGAGGAACAATTTGAGATCACAACATTACAACATGATAGGATAATTTTTTAGTATTGGCCCCATTATGACCTTCAACCCCTCGTGGGTAACTTAATTGCTTTTAAAATAATGCCAGAAAATGAGAACAATCAAATAGCTACATATTGATACCAAAATGGAATTCATTTTCGTCAGTGAAACTTGTGTTTTGGTGATTTGTATGTCCCCTTACCGCTTAATATTGTCATATTTTACGCTGTTAGACATGGAATATCAACATTTTTCTCATATTGTATGTTTTTAACTACCTGACAACTAATGGTTTAATCGCTTTTAAAATAATGCCAGAAAATGAGAACAATCAAATAGCTACACATTGATACCAAAATGGAATTCATTTTCGTCAGTGAAACCTGTGTTTTGGTGATTTATATGGCCCCTTACCCCTTAATATTGTCATATTTTACGCTGTTAGACATGGAATATTAACAATGGCTTAATTGCTTTAAAAATAACACTAGAAAGTTAAAACTATCAAATAGCTACATATTGATACCAACATGAATTCATTTTCATCAGCAGAACTTGAGTTTGGGTGATTTATATTACCCCTTAATATTGTTATATTGTACGCTGTTAGACATTGAATATTAACATTTTCATACATTTTATGTCTATCTACCGGACAACTAATGGCTTAATTGCTTTTAAAATAATACTAGAAGGTTAGAACTATCAAATAACTACATATTGATACCAAATTGAATTCATTTTCATCAGTAAAACTTGAGTATTAGTGATTTGTATGTCCCCTACCCCTTAATATTGTCATATTTTACGCTGTTAGACATGGAATATCAACATTTTTCTCATAGTGTATGTTTAACTACCTGACAACTAATGGTTTAATTGTTTTTAAAATAATGCCAGAAAATGAGAACAATCAAATAGCTACATATTGATACCAAAATAGAATTCATTTTTGTCAGTAAAACTTGTGTTTGGGTGATTTGTATGTCCCCTACCTCTTAATATTGTCATATTTTATGCTGTTAGACATTGAATATTAACATTTTCATACATTTTATGTCTATCTACCGGACAACTAATGGCTTAATTGCTTTTAAATAATACTAGAAAGTTAGAACTATCAATTAACTACATATTAATACCAAAACGAATTCATTTTCATCAGTAAAACTTGAGTTTTGGTGATTTGAATGTCCCCTACACCTTAATATTGTCATATTTTACGGTACTATACATGAAAAATTGACATTTAAAATTTTTTTTTATCTCTTTCCAGCTAACAATTAATGGTTCTTTTGCTTTAAAAGATTACAACAACCAAACAGCTATATATTGATGCCAAAATGAATGATTTATAATGAATAAATGTCGAGTTACGTTGGTTTGTACGCCCCCTAACCTTTAATATTGTTAAATTTTACGCTGTTACACATTGGAAAATTAACATTTTTATCATATTTTATGTCTATCTTATGGTTTTTCTGTTAAGAATAATACTGGAAGTTAGAACAATCAATTAGCTACATGTTGATACCAAAATGAATTCATTATTATGAGTAAAGGTTGAGTTATGGTGGTTTTTATTTCCCCTACCCTTAATAATTCCATATTTGACATGGTTATACATAGAAAAGTAACCTTTTCTCACATTTTATGGCTATCTACCTGACAAATAATGTTTGCTTTGCTTTAAAATAATACTAACACGTTTGAACAATCAATTAGCTACATATTAATTCCAGAATGAATTCATTATCATGAGTAGAAGTTGAGTTATGATGGTTTATATTTCCCCTACCCCTTAATATTGTTATACACGCTGCTACATGTGGAAAAGTAACTATTTTTTTACATTTTCAGTCTATTTTCCTGACAAACAGCGGTTGATCTCACCCCACACATATAAATATTCAAAATATTACATGGATGGCAACTTATCAAACAAATTTTGTTAATAGAACTTACATGTAAAACACCCCAACCCTGAACTCTATACACACCCCGCACCCACACCCACACCCCCACACACATCTACCCCAAACCCACACAACACAAACCAACATGCAAGCAAACATGCACATACATAAATATTTGAACCAGAACATCAAAGTTTGCCTAGATATGCTTATATTACAAACAAAATTAAAAAATGGAAACTTAATTAATTTTGAAAATAGAAATTGGCACAATAGTAAAATTTGAAGCCAATGTCACAAAAACACCCACCCTACGCATTGTTGTGAAAAGTCTGATTTTTTACTGGTGTATGGATTGGCCACTTCCATCATGATCAAATGAAACCTAGGTTTGCTTTCAAATAATACTAGGCAGTTAGAACAATCAATTAGCTACATATTCATACCAAAATAAATTCATTATTATGAGTAAAAGTTGAGTTATGGGAATTTATATATCCCCTATCCCTTAATTTTGTCCTATTTTTATGATTTTATGTGATTATACGGCCATATATAAAATGGCTTATAAAAAAAGTGATACCACAATTTGAGACCACTACCTAGCAGTGATCTAGAGGGTCCATACTAACTACCTAACAGGCCGCACCTGACTGCATCATAGAATCCTATCCCAATAATATGGAATTTTATCAAATATATTTGAAGCAAACACGGTTCGTCTGCATTTAAAAGACATGTTACATTAGAACAAATGGTACCTCTCGCTCGTGTAGGCGCTCTTACGTGACTTCCGTTTCATCACTTATTGACAGTAGCCTGCCTATTATATATGGATGGCGGAAACCTTCAAAATACGCCTAAGAATACGCCTAAGAATACGCCTAACCTTGGACGTCTTAGATGCATTCTTAGGCGTCTAAGATGCAATCTTAGACGTCTAAGAATTTCGCGGTAGACTTAAATCAACGAATCACAGGACCAGAAATTCCAAACAACCAATCATCTTAGGCGTATTCAATTTTTGACCAATGAAATCTTAGACGCCTAAGATTTTACACGCCTAAGATTTTCTTAGACGTCCAAGATTGACCATTCGACCGTGACTAGTGATGGACGGTATGGGCGCACACCACCAATAGCGCGTCCCATTGAAATACACGTGAAAACACGTCTCTTCTTTGTCCGATTTTTGACCTTTTCGGCAACAAATTGAACATAAATATACCACCAATCGATTGCAAATCGATGAAAATTTAATATATGTTTCAATGTACGGGTAGCCTTCCGATTAGATTTCAAGATATGGGCGTTTAAACAGAACCATGACCATTTTCGTTCCGTTTTTACCCCGGTCATTTTCTCAATCCGAGGGCCTACTTTTTGCAAAAATTGGATTATGCAACTTTTTTTTGGATCCAAGTTCGTGTAGAGGTCTCAAACTTTTATTTAAGCTATGACATGCTTCTCTTTTTCCTTACTAGTCCACAGAAAGGCCCAAAATACTTCGTTTTTACCGGAACGCATCCACATTACATCGTCCGCGGAGTGATTTAGAGGTGTGCGCCCTTTTGGGAGCTATCACATTGGTGATACCGTCCATCACTAAAATATCAATCTTAGACGTGTAAGAATTCTTAGGTGTGTAAAATCTTAGGCGTCTAAGATTTCATTGGTCAATAATTGAATACGCCTAAGATGATTGGTTGTTTTGGATTTCCGGTCCTGTGATTCGTTGATTTAAGCCAACCGCGAAATTCTTAGACGCCTAAGATTGCATCTTAGACGCCTAAGAATGCATCTTAGACGTCTAAGATTGCATCTTAGACGTCTAAGCTTAGGCGTATTCTTAGGCGTATTTTGAAGGTATCCGCCATCCATAATTATAGCGTTGATACGCTGTCAGGGCAGTTACCGATTTAATGGCGGAAGCCTTTTGTCTCGAACAAAAGGTACCTCTCTATGAATAGCGTTTCGGAAACTCAAATAGGCACAAAGGAACAATAGGCGTTACGTAATCTATTTCTTCTCCTTTCTATCTCTAACCTCCTTAGTGTAAACCTATTGTATGGTCATTAATCCTGTTACATCACTACTTCTACAGCAAATAGCACGCTATAATCCGGATTGTTAATTGCTTGCAAGATCAAGCAAGGTCATCCGAAAACCTGTCAAAGAGAATTTTTTACTAGTGTTGATGAAAAATACCAGTACTTTTATGCAATTTACAAGTAGGTCTACTACTAATAAATGCACCAGATGTTTGATCAAATTTACTGCAAAATTGCGACCTTCACATCGGAGGACATGATCTGTACTCCTATTTTCTCTCATCATTACTGAACGTCAAGTTTAATGTTTATAAAACAATAATATGATACAAACATCCATTTGCATTTTCTACGTTAATATTAATAATGTGCAAAAATATGTATATTTTTTAAAACATACCGATTCCGCCATGTTCAAACATATTATATTTATGAGCCCGGGGATTGGGATGTACAACACTGGAGGGAGCAAAGCTGCACTGCTACCATAGATAGTTTAAATTATGAGCAGCATAAATAAAAATGCTTTAAACGTGTCAGTACAACATAACGAGTTCAGATAAATGTCACTTTTAAACTTTTTCGTATTTATGCCACAAACATCTATCTGCCTTATAATGTCAGCGTTAAATTCACCCTACTTGATAAATTCCAGGATAATTGTTTTTTGAAACTATGATCAAACGTAGCACATAATTTTCTTATTAGTTTATTTTAAATTTACCGATTTGTATATCTCAAATCGAGAAATATAAATATATCGGTTTTTGCATCTCAAATAATTGTCCCGCTGGAGATTTAAACTTACTCTATACTTAAATCATTATTTTATTCCCTGAACAGACGCAAAACCATTTTCCATCGTTGTACCCGCTGGAGGATATGTTATTGGAGAAGGAGACGGCAATATTGCCATCACTATAACAAGGACATGTTTACCGGACTGTTCAAACGCAGGAGTAGTTGGTGAGTTCGAAAAAATATTCATACTATTATAAACCTCGTATTTCGTCTTCACTAATATTACTTTGTCAATTTAGATGTAAAAGTCGTAAAACAGGAGCTATAACAGGGGGCAGTAATCAGTCATGCAAATGAATTGGATATAATTTGATGATCAAATGAAGAATGTACCTTTGTCTTTCAAACCACATATCGTCGGCTGTATTCCATAGTGGCGTATAGTAATTTTTGGTCATTTTTTGAAAATTGGCACATATGTTTTTAATGATGTTCTCTTTCATTTTTCTAAGTCTCATCAGTCATAATTAGCTAATTAATTAGTAATTAATTAATTAAATGTGGCGTATAGTTACAGAGTGACATGTTTCGTATTCCATAGTGGCGTATCGACCATACGCCACTTTTTATCCACATTTTATAATTATGAAATATCGGCAAAATGAAAAACATCGTATGTCATAGTGGCGTACGCGTATCGGACCTATACGCCACTATGGAATACGAACGACGAAAAGTAACGCCATAGGGATTACACGGCGACCGAGGTGGCGTACGGTTAATGTTAGGTTAGGGTATTGCGTTTTGTTCGTTTTCCATAGTGACGTATAGTTTTATTTTCAGTTTGCCAGCAATAGTATGTATTTATTTCTTTTGCAAAATATATAACAATAAAATCTATTTAGTTTACTACAGAAATTTCACATCATTTACAAAATATAATGAATGTCTGATTTACACAACTCGATTTTAAATTGGCATTTCTTCAAACCCGATTTTCTCGAAAAGTTGTTTATTCGCGGCGCCCCACTATACGCCACTATGGAATACGGACGACGATATGGGCCATTCCATGTCAACTCCAGGGATGTGCACCGCAGCACCTCTTCAATTTTTTTTCTGTGTGGTGGTAGATATTGATGAGAAAGGAAAATCCCGAAAATATGAGCTTCATACTCTATTTCGTTTTCCCGTGGCATCAATTTGAAATTTACAAAGATAAAAACAACAACCATGCAACATTTGTTTAAGAATAACATCAATGTAACTCACAGAATGATGTAATATTTCATTTACAGAAACAAATATTGCACTTTAAAAATAGAATCAGAAAAACTCACGTTTTACTGATGAAAATGAATTAATTTTTGTATTGGTATGTAACTTTTTGATTGCTGTAATGTTCTAGCATTATTTTGAAAGCAATTAAAGCATCAGTTGTCAGGTAGATAGACATACAATGTGAAAAACAGGTTAATTTCCATGTGTAGCAGCATAAAATAATGACAATAAATAAGCATAAATTAAAGCAATTGAACCATTAGTTGTCAGGTAGATAGACATAAAATGTGAAAAAAGGAAAGGGTAATTTTCATGTGGACATAGCAACATAAAATATGACAATATTGAGGGGTAGGGGGCATACAAATCACCAAAACTCAAGTTTTACTGATGAAAATGAATTCCATTTTGGTATCAATATGTAGCTATTTGATTGTTCTAACATTTTAGCATCATTTTAAAAGTAATTACACCATTAGTTGTCAGGTAGATAGGCATAAAATGTGAGAAAAATGTTTTTATTTCCTTGTATATCAGCGTAAAATACGACAATATTAAGGGGTGGGGACACACAAATCACAATAGCACAACTTTTACTGACGATGATTCATTTTGGTATCAACATGATCAATATGTAGCTAATTTTTATTTTATTTTTTGACGAGTTGTCAGGCATAAACCTTTATTATACATATTACGAAAACCACATATGTGACCCGGCAGCACAAACGAGCCGTAAATTCCCTAAGTTGTATTCTGAGTTACGGGGTAAAATGTGTACGAAGGTCGTTTTCATCGGTAACTTAAGCCGACCGACATCCGTCTCATTTTGATAGTCAAAAACTAATCAATAATCCTATTGTTGAAGTGGATAATAAGCTTCTACCTTAGATGGCTATAGAACTTTTAATAGCGCTGGTCTGTGTTTGCGTTTGCTAAATCCTGTTCAAGTGGTGGGTAATCAGGCATTGTATTTTGTACAGGTATGCATAACCAGGAAAGTTGAAAAAGAAGGAGGGAGAACGGAATTATATCCTTGAGATAATCCCGTAGGTAATCCTGTCGCACCTATTCATAGTCCTTTATTCTCACGTAGTTACACATCTACTTGAAAGTAGCCTTTGATGTGATGTGAGTTGCCGACTACGGTTGATTAATTTTCACTCCAGAATTGAAACCATATCCAATGTTTCTATAGTGAATCCCTTGAAAGTATGACACGTGTGTGTTAAGTACCTGATGTTGCTCTGAAGGGATGCCACATGTGGATACTATAAGAAAGAAATGTAGTTTTGTAAAGATTCCAAAAAAAATCCGCCCATTTTGGAACATATATTAATTATTTAGGAGAGTGTTTTAGGATTTTGTTAGAAAAGGGATGATTTTTGATCATTTATATTCTATTGTTTTATGTATTTTCCTGTCATTTCCTGCAAACCTAATAAAGATATTTTGATAATTGAAAATAGGCTGTATCATAAATCGTAGATGTTGAAAGCGTAACCAAGCGTGAAAATTATTATTTGCCATGGAACTTCGGTCATATTTTATTTGAAATAAACTGGATGTTAGGATCTGCATGCATGGTATGCATAGTATTGATGGTATACAGACACTGACCTTTCCCTAAAACTAGTAAGCAGCAACTTGTGTATCACACCCGTCATGGGTTCGAACCCTTTTGTTGTATTTTATTGTTAAACCTAAATAGCGTGATTACTTTTGAATGAGCGGCAACACATATATTTTGTTTGAGGATAGCTGGATCTATCTCCTTTCTTTACATCTTCTCTGGCATAACCAACAATTAACAATGAGAGAACTTTCTTAAACCTCGTTGACTTGGGGATGATTTGAAATGACCGCCAATTATGGCTGTTTGGTATTTATTGCCAGCAATGTGGAAAAAGAGACACATGTAAAAACGTAAAAAGCTATAATTTTGTTGAAGGAGCAAAGTTTAACAAACCATAACTCCGCTTTTGGATATCGTTTGAAGTCAAATGATATACCATTTTTAAGTTTATGATGTTTATTTTTAAACACGAAATAAAACAAAATTGACCGGGGAGGAATTTACGGCTCATTCGCCGTGGACGGTCACATATTATACATATTTAAATCATTAAATCACACATTTTCAGAACACAAAGATTATTGCAATACACTATATAAAATATACAAGTTGAACAATAACTAGAAGGCTATATATTTGTACACAAATACGGCTATACCCGCATGTTATCGGTGTACCCAAACTTACAGTCCTTATTTGCCGAGGACTTACAATAAAGAAATTGTAAAAAGTCGCCCAATTGGGCGGAAATGTGTAAGAAGTGAAAGTCCAAGTCACAAGATCTAATTTAATGTAGGTTGCACTGTCTTAGCACTTAAAATAAAGAAATTGTAAAAAGTCCCCTCATAGGGGAGTCGTTTCTCTTATTCTCCATAGGTTGCTATTGTCAGTCTCTCTTATTCACAGTGAGGCTATGCAATATGATTAGGGGAAAATTATTCCAGAGTGAGTATATAAATTAAATGGAACAGCCATTTCAGAGGGAGTATGTAAATTAAACGGAACAGCCTATTTTGGGACCATTTCAGAGGGAGTATGTAAATTAAATGGAACAGCCAATGGGTATGTAATTTAACTGAAACAGCCTTAACGCTTCACGCTGGTATTTCCAATTATTATGTTAATAATTATAATACGGATATGTCTGTTTAGTCCTACGTGTGTAGGGTGGGGGGGGGGGGGGATGTGGGTGTTAGTAACAATATAATTCTCAGGTGCTACTGGGTACAAATTCTGAGCCCGGAAGCTGCTTTATTTGATGAGAAACGGCCGGCCCTTTGTTTTAACATTTGGGGCCCTGGGGCCCATAATATTTGATTTATGAAGCCCATGGACATATGTTGAAGTTTAATTCTCTAGGCTATCAGTATACTAAAGCTGGGCACTGTAGCTGCTTTATTTAATGAGTAACGGTCGGCCCTATGTTTTAGCGTTTGGGGCCCTGGGCCCATATAATGTAATATATGGGGCTCACATGTATATATAACAATGTGATTTTCAGGTGCAATCTGTGTACTAACTCTGAGCCCTAAAGCTGCTTTATTTACAGAGTAACGGCCGGCCCTATGTTTTAGCGTTTGGGGCCCAGGGGCCCATATTATGTGACATATGGGGTTCATATATACATATGACAATATAATACTAAATACCTATCTGTGTACCAAATCTGAGCTCTGTAGCTACTTTATTTGCCGAGAAACGGCCGGCCCTTTGTTTTAACATTTGGGCCCCTGGGGCCTCTAGCCTTGTACATCTGGGGCAAAAATGGACAAAAGGCACATCTACAATTTAGGGCTTATACATGTGCAACATATGAGCCCTAGTGCCCTTGTAGTTTTGGAGCTAGGCTTGTCAATCTTGTTGCCCCTTATTATTAATATTTGGGCCCCTGGGGCCCATAATATATAACATATGGGGCTCATGTATACTTGTATTTATAGAGTACCCCTGATGCTATCAGTGTACCAACACACGGCCCTGAGGTTGCTTCATCTGATGAGAAACGGCATGGTTTGTGTTTTTACATTTGGACCCTGGGGCCCGTGACCTTTGACCTCTGGGACCGAGATGGGCAAAAGGCACATCTGCGGGGTAGGGCCCATAAGTGTACTACATATGGGCCATGGGGCCCTTGTAGTTTTAGCGCTAGCCTTGACAGAATGATGTGTTTGATAGGAGAAGGAGAAGGAGAAGGAGATGAAACCACAGGATGGCAATATACCCGTCCATGCTTCGCATGCGGGTATAATATTAGATACATTGCGAATTTAGAGTTCATTATCAAACAAAAAGAGAAGATTGGAGTGATTACCCTATTTTTATTTGCTAATACAAAGCTTGGCAATCACAATTACGTAGTTGACAAACACGTTGTCTTTGCTATGTGAACCATGATCACCAAACATGACATTTTTAACATTGAGAGAGATGTTATGCTGGATATTCAAAGATATCACTGTTTTGACTCTTTCCCAAATGGGATTGATTTTTTTTGCAATGTGTAAAGATAATAACAATGAAGCAAACATCAAAATAATGTCAAATAATATTGTCAAAAAAGATGGTCAGAAAAGGTGGTCAGAAAAGGTAGTCAGAAAAGGTGGTCAGGTTATGGACATTCCCTGACAAATATCATGAATATGACCTTGTGAAGTGGTAATTGTGTTTATTTATTGATTATTGACCCAGCACCTGAAATGATAACTGTCTCCTCTCTAAACTGAGAAGTTAACTGTCCTGTGGAAGTATGGAAAAACAAAACAAATTTCAGTTGATAATTTCAATTTTATGTCACTTAACATCCAGAATGGTACAACATTATTGTGCAAAGTGTAAAGATAATAACAATGAAGCAAACATCAAAATAATGTCAAATAAGATTGTCAAACTAGATGGTCAGAAAAGGTGGTCAGAAAAGGTAGTCAGAAATGGTGGTCAGGTTATGGAAATTCCCATAGTAAAAGAAATGATCAACATGATCAATAACATTACATGTTTCACACATATTAGCATTATGAACAACAAAGTAATCAATGAAGACCCTTTAATTTTGAGGTATATCTTGTACAGAAAACATAGACCCTTGATTGTCAAAGAGATCGTTAACTCTTTAACTCATAATATGAAGCCTGCTCTGATCCAGTCATGCATAAAAAGTGATTTACTGTTAAGTTGAATAGCATTGTTGTTTCATATTATTTCAGTACCAGGTATATCAATATCATGTTTGTAAACAACCGGTTTTGTGTTAAACCAATATTTGATTACAGATGAGTAAAACTTGGGTAACTTATCAATGATATTGGTACAATCGATGCCCATGGTTTTAATTGAGCAGTTACATTTAAAAAGGTCTGTATAAAGACCAATCTTAGACACATGATATAAAGCAATATTTTTCCACACAGCAACCTCATTGTTGACGAGTTTCTTTATCCAAGACAAAGTCAATGATTCAAACAAAGATGTTACATGAAACATTTTTATTCCTCCCATATCAAAGTCAGAAATGGTTGTTCTGCGTTTTACCGCTTCAGCTCAAATTTTATAAACATGTTGTTGATTTTTGTCTCCACTTTGTCTTGAATAATAATCGTGGAAGCAATATATGTGAGTTGTGAGGTTAAAAGAGACTTGACAATTAAGTTTCTAGCAATCATTGATAATCCTCTCATTTGCCATGCACGGATGGAACTCTCGATTTTTTTTTTTTTTTTCATCCCAGTTACAATTGATTTTTTCAAGAGGGACGTTTAGGCTAAAGGTAATACCAAGAATTTTAATAGTATTATCTGGAGAAAGCTTCCAATTAACATTACCAATTTTAAAATCGTTGTTTTTGAGAGAACCAATCCAGATGGCGTCACATTTATTGTAATTCAAACAGAGACCTGATAGAAGCGCAAACTTATCTAGAGTGACTAGAGTATTTTGGGGTGCTTCAGCAGAATTGACAAATTATGTTGTATCATCAGCAAAGGCTGAAATTTTGACTTCGTTGCGACCATATCCTTCTATAGGAAGTTGTATACCTTTAATAGATTTGGATTGGCGAATTTTACATGATAACAGTTCCACACTTAGAACAAAGAGCAATGATGCAATCGGGCATCCCTGTCTTACACCGCGTTCGACTTCAAAGAATTTAAAGATATGCCCATTGTTTATGATACAATTTGATGTGTTTTTAAAAATGACCGTAGAAATCCATTTTATAAATGATTCATCGAAATTGAGCTTTCTTAAAGCATACAAGATAAATTCACGTTCAATTGTGTCGAACGCTTTTTTATAATCAACACGTAACATAATACCAGGAATGTCATTATCATCAACATAACGTAAAACATCTTCGATTAAACGAATATTATTATGAATACTACGACCTTTTACAAATCCATTTTGATCATTGTTGACCAGTCCCTTTAAAAACCACATGTGCCTGCTAACGGTCAAAACAATTTATTGCATGAGGCGAAAGGGCTTTGGTAGTAGGTTACAAAAAGTCACATCAAAAATTCCTCCGGAGCTTGTTGCCATAGCAACGGCAGATTTTATGATTTTAACGATTTTTGCTTATTTTGGGGTAAAACATGAGAAAATATACACTTTTCTGAATTGTTCTTGACTTAAAAGTTGAGGTCAAAAAATCAACCTTACCACCATAAAGTGCCATCTTTGCACTTTTCCCAGGTGCAAAAAATATTTCAATAATATTTCCAATATGTGCAATTTTAGGGATGGGCAACATTGACAATTTAGCACTTTTGAAAAAATGATATCTTTGAAGTCAAAAAACTAATTTTGCTTGAGCACTCAGAATTATTTTCTCTTTGGTGGTACTTGAGCGGACATTGTCCCTTCCAAATCTGTTAAAAAACTCTGGGGCTATTTGTCCTGTAAAGCCAGTGTTGCCAGAAAGTTTGCCAATTTTCAAAAATATGCATTTTTCGAAATAATGCATTTTCAACATATTTACTCATATAACTTTTTATACGACCAACTTAATTGAAATCTTGTACCCTTTGCGTACAAGATTTGACACACAACTGCTTTCGGAAGCAACACTTAAAGTCTGCAGAAGAGTTGTGTTCTGCAAAAACCGGTATTGCCAGAAAATCTGACTTAAATCTATATTTCCAATAAGCGCATTTACTACAGGCTCTAGGGAGGAGTTTGTGTACATGAAAATTTACCTTGCATTGTCATGATATATATGCAAAGACCTTCAAACAAGTTTGGGTAAGAAAATCAGATCAAGTGCAATTAAAGATGGCGTCCAAAATGGCCGTCAAATAGGGGTTTCCATTAAAACACACTATCTATGCTATGAAAAATATTGATGCAATTAATGTTTCTAATTAACAGAAAAAAATATGTGCCCATTTTGTTTCATTCGGAACTTTTAAATTCAAAATGGCGTCCAAAATGGCCTCCAGAATAGCATATTTCCATTGGAATACACTAGAGCAACATGTAATTGATATAATAATGAAATATTTTCAATGGAATTAATTTCTATAACTAAAAGAAATAAATATGCACAATTTGTTTCATTTGAATCTCTCCAATTCAAGATGGAATCTAAAATGGCCGCCAAATTAGGATATTTCCAGTTAACTGTCATATTAATAATTAAATAGAAATATAGCAATAGAATTCATATTTCCGACCCGTGAGCCAAATACAACAGCGATACAATAAGCAGTGTGATGCCATGATTACTTATTTGGAAAGTACAAAGCTGTAGCATTACATAGTGAACTTTAGTAGTTGTGGTCTAATCACCTTTCCTATTATACAGTCATGGACAAAAGTTTGGAATATCTTTATTTTTGTATCAAATGCAGTTTTCAATCATATTAGGAACAGATTTATTGTTCTGGTGTAGTGCTCAGTAGAATTTAATTGAAAGATATGAATGTCCTTTGATGTTTACATCACACAGTTTGTCAATTAAACAAAGAATTACCCGAGGAAGCGCATTACAATGAAAGAATTACACAATCGCAACACTTTTGGCGGTTTCATTGTATCACAAAATGAGATTAATGACACTAGAAAACTTTCTTGTTAAACAAAAACTTAAACTCTCACTGTGATTTATTTGTTCAGATAAGTCTCTTGCTTGAGAAAACACATCTCAATATTTGGTGTGTCCACCCCTTGTCAGCTCAAGGTCATTTAGGCGACGTGACATTCCCTCATCCAGGTTAGCCATGGTCCCTTGTGGAATATCTCTCCAGCAAGCAATGAGGGCGTGTTTAATTTCCTGCAGGGTGATTGGTTGATTGTCCATGTTACCTATCCTGCGGGATACTTCTGCCCATAAGTTCTCTGTAGGGTTCATATCCGGGCTCAAAGACGATCAGCCAAGGTGTTCTGCATTCTCATTTTCAAGGAATTCCCTCACACGTAGGGTTTTGTGTGCCGTGGTGTTGTCATCTTGAATCACGAAATTGTTCCTGAAGTCTCTTCTTGCAAACGGAAGCATAACTGTATCAAGGCCATACAGATATTGGTCCTGGTTCATGTGTCCTTCTAGCATGTAGAGTTGTGATTTCGACCTACTGTGAAATGCTCCCCATACTGTGATTCCACCACCATCTCCCTGGCCTTAGGAAGGATACAATCCTCAAGCAGGGCTTGACCAACCTATCTTCGGACCTTGAAGCGGTCATCTTGTTTGTAGAGGAGGAACCGGGCCTCTTCACTGAAGATCACATTACGTCAGTGGCCTACTGTCAAATCCCTATGTCTCTGCGACCAAAGCAAGCGCGCATGCAGATGTCTTTGCAGAAGTATCGGCTTTCTTATTGGTCGCCTTGCGCGAAAACCTGCACTAACCAGTCTATTGTTCACAAGTTTCCTGATAACAGGCACTTTTATGGACCTCAGCCATTCTGTTCGTAGCCGAGATGCAGACTTCGTGCGGCCATTGCGGCAAAGTCTCAGGAGAGATCGGTCTTCCCGGGCGTTGGTCTTTCGGGCCCGACCTGACCTTAGTCTAGGTGTAGTAGTTCCGGTCTCCCGACGTCTTTTCAAAATTTTAGAGACTGCACATTATGTAATTCCAAAAGTGGCACCTATATCCTTCTGTTTGTAGCCCCGATTACGTAAGTCGATGACGCGGGCGTATAAATCTGCGCTCAACTCGTACCCCATGATCAGAAATATCGTATACAACAGACAGATGCAACAAAATAAAGCTGGTTTCTTCACACCGTAATGCAAAAGCCAATGTAACCTTATGAATCATATCGCTAAAATGACTGCAAAAAGGATGCCCGATGGTTCATTGGTCAGGCATAAGAAGCCATTGTCCTACATTATGTATTGTGTGATATGGAATGGTACCTAAGACCTTGACAGACACCCGTGATCCATTTTGCATGGCTTACGGGTCATTGATGGCAAGAAATCTGCACTTAAAAACAGGGTTATGCAAAAAAATTAAAATATTCCAAACTTTTGTCCATGACTGTACAAATGATCAAAAGATAGGTTGGTCAAGCCCTGCTTGAGGATTGTATCCTTCCTAGAGTCCAGGGAGATGGTGGTGGAATCACAGTATGGGGAGCATTTCACAGTAGGTCGAAATCACAACTCTACATGCTAGAAGGACACATGAACCAGGACCAATATCTGTATGGCCTTGATACAGTTATGCTTCCGTTTGCAAGAAGAGACTTCAGGAACAATTTCGTGATCCAAGATGACAACACCACGGCACACAGAACCCTACGTGTGAGGGAATTCCTTGAAAATGAGAATGCAGAACACCTTGGCTGATCGTCTTTGAGCCCGGATATGAACCCTACAGAGAACTTATGGGCAGAAGTATCCCGCAGGATAGGTAACATGGACAATCAACCAATCACCCTGCAGGAAATTAAACACGCCCTCATTGCTTGCTGGAGAGATATTCCACAAGGGACCATGGCTAACCTGGATGAGGGAATGTCACGTCGCCTAAATGACCTTAAGCTGACAAGGGGTGGACACACCAAATATTGAGATGTGTTTTCTCAAGCAAGAGACTTATCTGAACAAATAATCACAGTGAGAGTTTAAGTTTTTGTTTAAACAAGAAAGTTTTCTAGTGTCATTAATCTCATTTTGTGATACAATGAAACCGCCAAAAGTGTTGCGATTGTGTAATTCTTCCATTGTAATGCGCTTCCTCGGGTAATTCTTTGTTTATTGACAAACTGTGTGATGTAAACATCAAAGGACATTCATATCTTTCAATTAAATTCTACTGAGCACTACACCAGAACAATAAATCTGTTCCTAATATGATTGAAAACTGCATTTGATACAAAAATAAAGATATTCCAAACGTTTGTCCATGACTGTATGTTGCTATAGTGTGTTTTAATGCTAAACCCCTATTTGGCGACCATTTTTTGCTATTCAAATGGATAGATAAGGGTATTTGGGTGACACATTCAAAGGAAAAAAAGGGTCTTTGGGTGACAGAGCATGTGATCATGACAAATATGGGTTTTCTGGGTAACAGCAGTTTTTCATACTATCTGGCAACACCAAGCACAAGTTTCAAAACCTGTATGAGATCATGCTAGCAAATGTACAGATAAAGCTAGATAAAATAACGGTAACAGTTTAAAAAATAATTAAATAAACTGAATTATGTAAAATGCGCTTATTGGAAATATAGATTTAAAAAGTCAGCTTTTCTGGCAATACCGGTTTTTGCAGAATACGACTCTTCTGCAGCCTTTAATTGTTGCTTCCGGATGCAGTTGGGTGTCTTGTATCTTGTATGCAAAGGGTAAATAGTTCAATTAAGTTGGTCGTGTAAAAAGTTATATGAGTAAATATGTAGACAATGCATTATTTCGAAAAATGCAATTTTTAAAAAATTGACAAACTTTCTGGCAACACCGGAATTGGAGAGATACCAATGAAACAAATTGTGTGCATATTTATTTCTTTTGGTAAGAAAATTTAATTCCATTGAGAATACTTTATTATTATATCAACTTCATGTTGCTCTAGTGTATTTCAATTGAAATATGCTATTCTGGCGGCCATTTTGAACGCCATTTTGAATTTAAAAGGGCACATATTTATTTCTGTTGATTAGAAACATCAATTGCATCAATACTTTTTCATCATTAGATCATTTGTATGTTGCTATAGTGTGTTTTACTGGTAAACCCCCTATTTGGCGGCAATTTTCAACGCCATCTTTGATTGCACTTGATCTGATTGTCTTACTCAAATTTGCATAATTTATATAACATGAAAATGCAAGGTCAATTTCTAAAAGAGTCATGTACACAAACTCCTCCCTAGAGCCTGTAGTAAATGCGCTTATTAAAAATATAATTTAGATTAAGTCAAGTCAAGAACAATTCAGAAAATTGTATATTTTTACCCCAAAATAAGCAAAAATCCCTAAAATCATAAAATCTGCCGTTGCTATGGCAACAAGCTCCGGAGGAATTTTTGATGTGACTTTTTGTAACCTACTACCAAAGCCCTTTCGCCTCATAAAATAAAAAAAAATTGACCGTTAGCAGGCACATGTGGTTTTTATACGGAATTGCAATTAAGCACTTTTTGCAATCGAGCAGCAAGAGACTTTGTCACATTTTCTTTGTATCTACATAACAACTAATATACTAGAAAGTTAGAACAATCACTTAGATACATGTTGATACCACAATGAATTCATTATCACAAGTAAAGGTTGAGTTATGGCATTTTATATTTTCTCCTACCCCTTAATGTTGTCATCTTTAAATGTACGCTGCTAGATATAGAAAATTGACCTTTTCCTCACAGTTTCTGTGTATCTACCTGACAACTAACGGTCGCTTTGCTTTCAAATAATACCAGAAAGTTAAAACAATCACTTAGATATATTTCGATACCAAGATGAATTCATTTTCATAAGTAAAAGTTGGGTTATGGCAATTTATATTTCCCCTACCCCTTAATATTGTCATATTTACGCTGCTAGACATAGAAAACGTAAATTCTTCTCACAGTTTCTGTGTAACTACCTGACAACTAATGATCGCTTTGCTTTATAATAATACTAGAAAGTTAGAACAATCAATTAGATACATTTTGATACAAAGATTAATTCATTTTCATGAGTAAAAGTTGAGTTATGGCAGTTTATATTTCCCCTGCCCCTTAATATTGTCATATTTACGCTGTTAGACATATATAGAAATTTTACCCTTTCCTCACAGTTTCTGTATATCTGCCTGACTACTAATGGTCGCTTTACTTTAAAATATTACTAGAAAGTTAGAACAATCACTTAGATACATTTTGATACCAAGATGAATTCATGTTCGTTAGTAAACGATGAGTTATGGCAGTTTATATGTCCCTACCCCTTAATATTGTCATATTTACACTGTTAGACATAGAAAATTGACCTTTTCCTCAAGGTTTCTGTGAACCTACCTGACAACTAATGATCGCTTTGCTTTAAAATAATACTAGAAACAATCAATTAGATACATATTGAATTTAATTTAATAGAATTGATACCAAGATGAAGTCAATATCATGAGTAAAATTTTGAGTTCTGGTGATTTATTTTCTGCTACCCCTTAATATTTTGTTATGTTATGCTGATGTACGAGGGAAATCAACATCAGGGTTAAAAAATTAAAAAATTAAAAATGGAAACTTAATCAATTTGAAAATATAAATTGGCATAGTTGTGAGATTTGAGGCCAGTGTCAAACCTCATACATGGTTTAGAAAAACACTCACTTATGGACTATATACTTCCAAATGAAACCTGTTTTTGCTTTAAAATAATACTAGAAAGTCAGAAACATTATTTAGCTACATATTAATACCAAAATTAATTCAATATCACGAGTAAAAGTTGAGTTTTTGGAGTTTATATCTCCCCTACCCATTAAGTGTGTCCTATTTTTATGCGATTATACGTCCATATATAAAATGACCTGTAAAACAATGTGATACCACCATTTGAGCCCACTACCTACCTAGCAGTGATATAGAGGGTCCATACTAACTACCTATGGTGTCAATACTTGTATGTAGTGAGGGTGAACGAACTCGGTTTTTTTCTTTTCTTTTTTTTTTTTTTTTGTTTGAGGTTACTGCTCCTAGCCTAAATGGTCAATTTAATGTAGATACTCATTTTGTTTAACAGTAGTGCATGAGATATATGTTTGACGAAGAATATGTCTTTGAAAAGTTAACGTAGACAATGAAGACAACATTGACAACAACAACTACAACAACTATGACAACTTAAGAAGAGCCATTGATTCCATTCCAGCTTGTACTAGTAGGAGACCTCAATGGTCGAGTTGGAACTGGATATGCATATTTTACCTATCATGACGCAACCAACAGAAATGGAAAGTATATGGTAGATTTGGCAATTGAGAAAAACCTCATAATTGCAAATACCTACTTCCGTAAGAGGAATGGAAAGCTTTGGACGTACATGAGCCCAACAGGAAGCAAATATCAACTGGACTATGTTTTGATTCGGAAAAAGTGGAATAACAGCTTGCTGAACGCTGAAGCCTATTGCACCTTTTCCAGTATAGGATCTGATCATAGGATCGTATCAGCAAGGATAAGTCTAAGAAAGAGCAAGGCTTTATCAATAAAGAAACACTATGACTGGAGGGCACTGTGTTCAAACAACAAGTTACAGCAGCAATACACAATTGAGGTACGCAACAGATTCCAACCTCTAGAAGATATCGATAAAAGTGCAACCGAGCAATATGAGAGATTTATAAGCGCTACTGCAGAAGCAACGGAGAAGATCATCCCTGTTAGAAAGAAAATCAGGAAGGCGCGCTTCTCAAGTGATCACAGAGTCACAACAGCAAGACTGAAAATCAAAGATGCTTATGAGACATATCAAGAATGCACAACCGAAGACAACAGGCTCAGTTATAATCAGGCAAAGTCTGAATTAGCAGTAGCCTATAACCAGGCAATAGAGGATGATCTCAACATCAAGCTGAGAGAAGTTGACACAGCTCATGGCAACTGTAAGCACAGTATAGGTTGGAGACTGATTAATGACATTACAGGAAGAAAATCGTCAATGAGAGGCCAGCTAAAAGGAGACACTCAGATGGAAAGAGTTACCAACTGGTATCATCATTTCAAAGACCTACTAGGAAGCCCCCCAGATATAGAGGGAGAAGATGATATGATAAAGCTGTTTGACATCGTAACCGGAGTTCTACAAGGAGATACCATTCATTCATTCATTCATATTTATTTGGCAAAAGCGACATAAAATAGTACAATGAAACATACAAAAATTTAACACATTGAAAAGCTGCACAACAAAAAGACACCAAAATGCCGAATTGCCAGGATGACCCATAAAGTCTAGCTTCCTGTGTAGACTTAATTCCAATGGGGTCCCACAAAAAGAACAAAAAGATGCCTGGGAGCGTGTGAAACAATAAGATAAAACAAAGGCGGGGACCTAAAGGAGTAAGCTACACAAATTCAGCAGACTCATGGGTCATAGCAACTCTAGCCAGGTATTTTTTCATAGCACGTTTATAAGTACATTTGTCCAGAATGGATTTGATATGCGAAGGTAGGTTATTCCAATCAAGAGTTGCATGGTAGAAAAAAGATTTTTTGGTATTTGAACCAACTCTTGGGACATGAAAATTCCAAGAGCTTGACCTAGTGGCATGAGAATGAATATCAGAAATTGTGGTAAAAAACTGGGTAAGATAAGAAGGGCCCTGTGAATGGAAAATATTATACATGTGGTTGAGTCTCAGCTGCCTAGCCCTGTTTTGGATATCTAGAAGTTTAACTAAGTCAAATTCTACCTGACCAACATGATCTCTGGGAGCTAGGTTCAAAATAAAACGAATCATCTTGTTTTGAATAACTTGAAGTTGTGCTGATAAATTTTGGACAAACCAGTATACCATGAGGTGCAACAATAATCAAGATGACACTGCAGTAATGCAGAGCAGAGATTTTTGCGAAGCTTTTGGTTGAAAAATTGAGAATGTCTGTATAAAAATTTGAGCCGGCCAGTAGCTTTCTTAATGAGAGAATCGACCATAACTTCTCCAGAGAGATGTTGGTCAAGTGACACCCCAAGATATTTTATGCAGGGAGCTGGTTGAATGGTATGATCATTGTATGAAATGTGAAAGTTGGATGCTTTTTAAGCTTTCTACGTGAGCCAAATAAAATCAGTTCGGTTTTACCAACATGCAAGGATAATTTGTTGTTGATGAGCCAGTTGTTACAGGATTTCAAATCTAAGCTAAGATCATGGGCAATCACATCCGGGTTTGTGTCTGAAGATATAATAACACTATCGTCGGCATACAGGAGCAGCTTGTTTTTTACCGACATAGCCATGTCGTTGCTATAGCAAAGATAAAGCAGCGGACCAAGCAGGCTCCCCTGTGGAACTCCACAGGAGAGCTGCATAAGATTAGATTGAATGCCGTCAACACTGACAAGTTGCTGCCTGTTAGAAAGATATGATTTAAACCAATCGGATTTGATGCCCATGGCCTCAAGCAATGGACCTTGCCCCGTATCTGTTTGTGATAGTGGTCGATTATGCCTTAAGAATGGCTATAGATGGTAAGGAAGAAGCACTAGTATTCTAGCTAGAAAAAAGAAAAAGCAGACGAGTTGTTCCAGAAGTGGTAACCGACCTAGACTTCGCTGATGACATCGCCCCTCCTGTCAGAAGAAATAAAACAAGCTCAGGAGCTGCTACAAAGGGTAGAAACATCACTCGGAAGAGTCGGCTTAAAGATAAACTCCACCAAGACAAAGTTCATGTCTTTTAACCAAGATCAGCCAGTTAACATCAGCACAAATAATGGCACAAAGCTAAGTGAGGTGAAAGACTTCAAATATCTCGAGCAAGCATCTCAAAACACGCAAGGCGGTAGCTTGGGGAGCATACAATAGCCTAAGCAAGATCTGGAAGTCTGTTCTACCAAAGAAATTCAAATACGGATCTTCAGTGCAACCGCGGAGTCTGTATTAACATACGGATGTGAAGTCTGGACCATAACGCCCAAACTATCTAAAGAGCTGGACGGCTGTTACACCCGAATGCTTAGGGCAGTGTACAACATCCCCTGGAAGCAGCACATTAGCAAGAAAGAGCTGTATAGAGACCTTCCAAGATTCTCAGAGAAGATCAGATAAAGGAGAACACGCTTCGCTGGGCACTGCTTTAGGAGCAAGTGTGAACCTGTCGCCAACATGATAAACTGGGCACCCAAACATGGAACAAGAAACCCTGGTAGACCACCCCTTACATATGTATATGTACTCAAGCAAGACACTTGACTGGAAGCATCTGACCTGGGAACGGCGATGCAGGACAGGAGGATATGGAAAGTGTGTTTTGAACATGTTGGTGAGATAGCTTCAACAATGTTTCGCTGCATAATGGTAAAAACAGCATTGACCTTTAAATGGGCGAGAGGTGTCATACTTACGGATTCAGTCTAAATTCAAAATTTGATCGATTACAACAATTAATTTTTGTCATTGTGTATGTTACACTACAATGTTTATTCCTAGGGTTCTATGATTTCTTCAAATATTTAATTTTTAATGATAGAGTGAATCCCCTGGCCCTCTATAATTACGCATAAAAGATCGCGTCGCCTTAATCGAAATATTGAGGGTTCATAACCAGAAAATCTATGACCAGCTCTCACAAAACGAGCATAAAGTTGGTCCCTTGCTTTGGGCTTCAAAAGTCAATATTTCCTCCACAATGTCTTTTGTTTTCTATTGAATTTTGTCATATTGATTGTATCCTCTATAGTGTCATGGCGACTTTATGCTCATTTTATGGGAGCATGTTATTGTGAGTTGAGGCTTTCTGGCTCTCAACCGTAGATATAATCAATATCTTACAATTATGATTATTTTGTTCCAGTTGTGAACACAGCAGATTATACAGCGACATCCAGTAGTGACTATATTTCTGTTCAGGATGAACACGTAGAATTCATGCCTACTACGACTGCGACTACTGCTACAGTTAACCTGACTATCGTTGACGATGTCAACGTAGAGCCGGATGAGAGCCTTGTGATGTATATTGCAATTCAAGTAAATGGAGAAATCTATCATGACTCGTTTACTTATATCGCTATAACAGACGATGATTGAAGTCATTATTGGTGCGGACAAAATAAAACTAGAAAGACACAAGCATGGGAATATATTAAATAACGAGGACATCGAATAGTCTACATCCACTAAAAAGTCTGTAGCGGACCTTCGTCCAGTGTCCGTAGCCTAGATATGAAATCAGACATTACTGCAAATGTAGGATTCTTGCAGATTGTTCTGTTGTATAATATGCATCATCAGCATTTTGTATGTACTGTATTAGCAATAAGCATCATTCAATGTAAATAATCTGCTGCTGTATTAGTTGTTTATCATTGTTCTAGTTGGTAGACAAAATATTAACAGGTTTACTCTTAAAGTTTTGAAAGATAATAAGTTGTGTCAATGTTTTAAGGGGGTACTACACCCCTGGCCAATTTTGTGCCTATTTTTGCATTTTTCTCAAAAATTATAGCGCGTTGGTGACAAGTAAGATATGTATATTATAGGGGCAAGGACTGCAACTACTGCACTGGAAATTCAGCAACTCAAGGCAAATAGTTATTGATTTATTGATCAAATATTGGTTTCCACAACTGTTGTCTGTGCTGAAATAAAATTCCCAGTGCAGTAGTTGTATTCCTTGCCCCTATAATATACATATCTTACTTGTCACCAATGAGGCTATAATTTTTGAGAAAAATGCAAAAATAGGCACACAATTGGTCAGGGGTTCAGTCATGGTAGTAGGGAGACCGGGGCAAGTCCACCCAGAGTTTCTGATCCCGTGACTGCTGGAAAAGTACAATGATGATGTGATTAGCTGGCACACGTCATAGCTAAGTACCCAAGAAAACAAGACAGTCCGACACATCTCGCCACAGAAATTATCGTCAAAAAACGTCAAGGAAGTTCACATTTTTAAAATTAGTAATATTGTAATAATCTCAAGACTTGCAGAGACGGTTTTCGTTCTTATATTTATTTGTAAGGTGAACGTTTTGCCCAACATATTATACAATAAAAAGATCGACATATTGTGTTTAGTAGGCATAACACGTGGTAAAAAAAAGTAGCGTTGGGACAAGTCCGCCCTGTATGTGAAGGGGCAAGTCCGCCCTGTGTTTTCCCCAGGCGGACTCCCGGGGCGGATTCGCCCCATCTGCGTATTATGCAAACTATTGATAATAATACCTTTAAGAAGAGTAAAACTACATGTAAGTATATTTTTTAAAGTTAAGTGGTATCAGTATTACTCATACCGCCGTTTATGCCCTAAAACCATAAATACCGAAGTTGTAAATAAAGGTTTTGCTTATTTTGGACCCCTACATTTATTAGCTTACATTATAACCCTCTAATAAATTTAGTAGCCTCTTTGGAATAGAGTGACTGCCTAATATACCCTTTACTAATTGTTTTGCAATATCATAACCTTTACTTTTTATCAGAGCGAACTTACCCCACCATAGGGGCGGACTTGCCCAAACACGGGGCAAGTCCGCCCTGTTATCGTGATTTTTATTTTCCCTTCTCCTGCCGTTACTAAAAGCTCAATGTCCTTACAAATGTGGTAGTATTTAGCTATAAACAGCTTTAAAATGTAAAAACTATAGCATTCTAACATGAGAATTGCCCTCTAGGCGAGATTGAAGAAAATAGGGCGGACACGCCCGGTCTCCCCTACATCTTAACACAAATAATATCGGGTCATACGTTTCAGAACAGATTATAACCTTATAATTCATAATGTCTGATCATAATGTCTAACTTACTGTATAGTATATTGAATGATTGCGTATAGTAGGGTGTAATATAAATGTATACAAATTAGGATGTGGCAAAAACACTTTTTTTCTCGGATCGACTTGGAACTCTCGGATAATTTCACTGTGGTACATACTACTATCGTGCTGAAATATCAGTAAGATCGAAGCATGTTTCACCCAGGCAGTAGATTTTCACAAAATCCCTACTTATTTACACAGCCGTGACGTACACAGCCGTGACGTTAGTCACGGCTGTGTCTTTTTTCTTACAGGTTCTTTTTCTTTCTTCTTTCTTTCTTCTTTCTGTCAACCATTACATTTGCTATAGCACTCACATGCTTACATCGATTTTGACCTAACTTGGTCACAATGATCATTGACCACATGTCACATGAAACTCGCGGGGTCAAAGGTCACGCAGGGGTCACAGGGGTCAAAAACGTGATTTCAACTAAAAATGCATCTTCTCCTACAACTTACGTCGGACAGCAACCCCACTTGCACACATGCATTGTTAGTACCCAGTGTCTATGTGGTGTACACAGATTTGTGGTCAAATGTCATTAAGGGGTCACTTCCGGTATAAAACGAAAAACCTTCAAACATTTTTATTAGCTAAGTAAAACATAGCACAGTAACGGTATGTTCACATATGATCTGCAGTCACCCAATGTATATGTGGTATTTGTTTTACTTGTGGTCAAAGCTCATTAAGGGGTCACTTCTGGTATAAAAAGAAATACTTTTAAAATGCATCTTCTTCCACAAATTATGTGGGACAGAGACGCCACTTGCACACATGTATTGTTATTACCCAGTGTCTATGGGGTGTACACAGATTTGGTGTCAAAGGTCATTAAGGGGTCACTTCCGGTAAAAAAACGAAATATCTTTAAAAAAAATATAAGCTAAGTAAAACATGGGACAGTAACGGTATGTTCACACGTGATCTGCAGTCACCCAATGTATATGTGGTATTTTTTTATTTGGGGTCAAATCTCATTAAAGGGTCACTTCCGGTATAAAACAAAATACCTTTAAAATGCATCTTCTTCCACAGATTCTGTAGGACAGTGACGCCACTTGCACACATGCATTGTTATTACCCAGTGTCTATGGGGTGTACACAGATTTGGGGTCAAAGGTCATTAAGGGGTCACTTCCGGTATAAAACGA
Source organism: Amphiura filiformis (assembly GCF_039555335.1). Lineage (NCBI taxonomy): Eukaryota > Metazoa > Echinodermata > Ophiuroidea > Amphilepidida > Amphiuridae > Amphiura > Amphiura filiformis. The sequence goes on along the minus strand of NC_092641.1, from coordinate 1,002,235 downwards.
AAACCTTTTCCGAAAACATTTTTATTTGCTAAGAAAAACATAGGACAGTAACGGTATGTTCACACATGAGTTGTGGTTACCCAATTCATATGTGGTATTTTTTTATTTGGGGTCAAATGTCATTAAGGGGTCACTTCCGGTCTGAGACGAAAACCTTCAAAATGCCCCTTCTGCCACAAATAACATGGCAAAGTGATGCCATGTGCACACAAACATTGACATTAGCCAATGTCTATGGGGTTTTCATATATTTTGGAGTCAAAGGTCATTAAAGGGTCACAACACGGCTGTGTTCGTGGTCTTAGACCACAGCTAAGTCTAGTTACTATTTCTTACTGTTAAGATTATATAGAAAAATCTGTAGAAACACCCGGGGGAAAGTAGGCATCCAGATGACGCCATAGTCAATCCTAGAAAAAAAGTGTTTTTGCCACACTCTAATACACATAATTATGCGTGGTTTCAATTGGCAATACATACAAATATTAACAATTTTGAAGTTCTTGCGAGTTGTGCAATGTAAGTTCGTCAGTATTAGTTTGTATTAGCATATTGTGTAATAGCTATTCTAGTTCATAGCCAAAATTTATTAACATTTTAAACGAAATCGTGATCTTGAAGTCTTGGGAAGGACATATCAAGATGTATAAGCTGTTCAACAGAAAATAAGCACATCCAAATAATTATAAAGTCCCTACTTGATTAGGTGGTCATAACTCTTAACATACTTCAATTAAAGTAATAAAACTGGTATAAACACGAGGAAATTTTGTTAGCTGTCGTATAATTTGTGTAAAAACAAATGATCGATAAACTAATGATTGAATGAAGATTGAAATTTGAAAAAAAAATCCAACAGATCACGCAATACGAAATTGCACAGCCTGCAATTTTTCATTCTCCTGAAGTCAGTGAATCTCAGCGTGTGCGATTAATTCGCTGTCGAGGTGACGTAATAATCGAATTAACTACCATATCAATAGGGTAAAACAATTTTGGAATATATCGCACTTTACTACTAGTACGTTCATGCGGTACCTCTGCATTGAACCATCTCATACTGATTACTCACACCTGTAAGATCAGTATCTTTGAAAAGAGCGGTATTGTATTCAAACTATGATTGCACACATGCACAGGTGATGAGTGTAACCTGATTGAAGTGCAGCACGATATATTCAAAAATTGTTTTACCCTATTGCTATGGTAGTTAATCCAATTATTGCCCCACTTCGACGGCGAATTGGTAACTGACTATGCTGACTGCGGTTTTTTTAATCTTACAAGGTCGATACCCATTCAAACCATTTGAATCAAATTTCATTCACTCTTAAGGGAGGTGTAATGAGCGTGAATCTGGTTTGGATGCAGAGGGAGTGTGCCTGTAACAGACACAGCCACCAGAAAAGGACCAGCTCAGATCGCGCGCTAAATAAGTTTGCAGTCCAGAAATTTCATTTTTTTCTCAGCCTTGCAAAAAATAGGCAGAGGTGGGAATCGAACCCGGGACCTCCGTGTTGTAAAACCCACTGCGTTACCACTGAGCCAACTGACAATTAGCTATGGGAAGTTTGATAGTAATCCTTGATATTGCTGAATAGAACAAATCAATACTGATAGGTATATTTATCTAATGTACAATGATATTCAAATTGGCCTATAAACTAGGAATATAATGTGAAATAACTATCAATCGATCAATCAATCAAGTTGTCAAGTTATCAACAATCAATAATAAACCGACGTAGGCCTATCATGGAATATTACTAACTAGGCCTACTAACTAATATACCACATAAATAAAATAAATAAATAAGTCAGTAAATAAATAAATAGGCATAGGCCTAAATAAATAAATAAATAAATAAATAAATAAATAAATAAATAAATAAATAAATAAATAAATAAATAAATAAATAAATACATAATGCAGAATGCAGTATTTTAGTTGCAAAATTCCAAACATTCTATTCACACATTCTATTATAATTTTCTGCTATGCACGCAAAGGACCTGTGCCTTTAATATGTCCGCGCCTAATCAATAATGAGTCTTTCACCATGCTCACACACCATGTTAAACTATTGTATCCGTGTAGTATTATCTACTGACCAAGTCCTAACAACTCAATGAAATGGATGCTATAACGTACCCAATCAAGCGAACATATCAAGGTCATATCAGGGCGTTATACAAAGAATGGTCAAAGGTCAACGTTTCCAAAGAAGTATAGTAATAGATGTAGACACAATACAAGCTTTCGTGCGGGAAACATAAACACATAGTCGTCAGTCGTGTGGTTTTTATGAGATTTGATACGGCGCTGAAGTCTATGGCTGTCCCAAAATCAGTACCAGACCCGGTTTCCAGACGGCAATGTGTGTGTTGTTACAAGGAATGCAAACTCATTTTATCAATAAGTGAACCACATAGAGGAATACCACATCTATCGTGACCCAATCTGCATTTTGTTGCCTGCAAAAGCCGACGATCAGGTAAAAATTCTAAAAGCAGCGTGACTAGATAGTTGCGTTAATTTCATGATACGTGTAAAACGCATTGAAAACGCCAAATTGCAGTCATAAAATATATAATATTAGTAAATCACCCAATCGAATGTTAACGTAGGTATGTGGAAAAGAACTGCAATAACAATAACAAACTATGTGCCCAAAGAGTTGTCTTTGGCATGTCGCTTTTGAAATATTACCAAAAATATCAAATTTTGGAAAAACGCCCCAAAATTTAAAACAAACACGAACCTTCCAAAATAAATATATATTAGCACTCTGCGGGCCAGTCACTACCTGCCGCTGTGATTTGGGGCAACTCATTGCTTCCCTCTCCAGATACCGGTACTTCAAGTTCGCCCATACCCCACGCCTTAATATTATCGTTTATTCCGATCTCTTTCAAACAAAATTATCCACATGTTCATCTGGATTGTATTGATTTGTTTGTGCTCTAAGTTATGGAAATCTTATCAAGTGGGGACTTTCTCTTTTGGATATGAAACAATGAAAATGTATTTTCTATATGTATATGTACGAAATAACCTATTACATAGGATGCCATGTAAATGTATGGTAAAACAGCTTTTCACTCACTAAGGGAGTGTTCATAAAAACTCTGGTGGGGTTGGAAATATAGGGAATAAAAAAATGGGCTTTAAAAAGTGATAATGTTTGTTTTTTTAATAGGGGGGATCAAACATTTTGAGGATAAAATCTGGAGGGAAATGAACGACAAGGCATGCGCATTTTTTTGCGTGTTTCGCTCGCATGAATGTTAAGTATACAATTGCGTACTCCCAAGCAACAAAATTTGCACACTTTACAATTTGAGTGTAATACTATGACTCCAATGAGTAATAACTGCAAACGGTCATAACTCCAATAACATATTTTTGGATTCTTTTTAGGACATGAAGAGGGGATTAAAAAATTTAGACCATAAAAAGGGGTATATAAAAGTCCACACTTTTTATTGAGATCAATAAATTGTTGATGCCCAAGGTACCAACTTTTCCAACCCCCTCACCAAAGTATTTATGAACACTCCCTTAGTAAGTGCGAGGTTCGTTCAAGTTGTCAATGCGAGTCATACAGTATGTATCAGTATGCTTTAATATCAACAATCTGGCACTCACTGGAACTTTAAAATGTTTTTTGATTGCTATGATATTTCAAGCTGGCTTTTCGTACAATGTGAGTTGTTTAACATGAACTATGTATTAGCATGATTCAATATCAATAATCTGATGTTGTTATAGCACTTTATTAAATTTGGTATAGCCAAAATATTAACATTATATTGAGAAATCGTAATATCGAAGCCTTGGGGAGGGTATACGGAGATGTTATAATAAGCCGTTCAACACAAAATATATTGAAAAATAACAATAATTTAATCACTGAGCATGTATCGCAAGAACTTGCTGCATGTTGAATAATTACACTACACAGTATAAATCAATTTTGTCTTTTTGTACAATGCGAGTCATGCAGTATAATACAGTAAGCCAAAAAAAACTGCATCTTTTAGCTCGAATTTAAGACATCGTTCGTTGAAATTGTTCAAGAAATGAAGACACGATGATCCAAAAACCCAAGGAAGATGCCAATTTAAAGTTGCAGTTTGCTCCAGTGCATGCCTATTGATGTGTACACAAAGCGTTCGCGAACAAGAGAACTAGCGCCAAGCTTCCATTGATTAGCATGTTGAAACTAGCGTCGTGCTTTCATTGATTAGAACACAAAAGTTCAACTTTTGATTTCGTTTCTTCATTAGCTTTTAGATCACCGTTGCTTTAATCATACTGCAGTTACTGTCCGTTTTCCTATACACAATACACAGTGCTCTTTCCCATTGACGCGTGACCCCTACAGATAGCCATACGTTAAAAGTATGGGGATATGACTAGTTAACGTCGCTGTGTGAAAAATAACCGGCCAATATTAAAAGTACTCTTCTAAAGTTCTAGAAAATATAGTTTTTAACATGTCCTAAATTTTAGCTAATTTAGATGTTTGGAAATATTCGTACTTTGGTGTTTTAGTTAATGTTATAGGTAATAGTACATTGCCTAGTTAACGTCGCTGTGTGAAAAATAACCGGCCAATATTAAAAGTACTCTTCTAAAATTCTAGACAATATAGTTTTGTAACATGTCCTAAATTTTAGCTAATTTAGATGTTTGGAAATACTCGTACTTTGGTGTTTTAGGAAGGATATGTAAACGACAGATAACACCAAAAAATATGAAGAAATTATTTCCAACCCGTGTTAAGTCAACAATCATTATGTTGCTCATTTTCAAGAATGCTTGTTTACAAAAAGCACGCCATTGTCTCATTTCGTGAACAAAGGTACACATACCATTGTTTCCTTTCGTTTCCTTTATAATCGGTTACCCAACTGAAGCTATGAATACCAGCTTTATTGCGATATCGCACATGAAAACAGACACTTGTGCACAACCAGAGAAGATCCGATTTAATCAGTTGAGCTGTTTCAATGAGTGTTATCTTGGTTTAATAGCTTTTAATGGGGTTAAGTCCTGCAAAGGTCGAGATGAATTCTACTGTAGACATGACTGCATCATGTTCTCAACCAATTTCAACAAATAAGGTCTCAAATCAGAGCTTAAGAGTACATGTATTGGATGCTTGTTTTAATTTTAATATATGTGTCTTTATTTAGGATATACAGGGGCGAATACTACTGGTACCTTAATTTTTGGCTTACTGTACATGTAGTATGTATTAGTACGATTCAATATCACTAATCTAATGATGTAACAGCTGTTTACCATTTTTGTGTTTGGCAGTCAAAATATTAAAATTTTGAAGGAAAAAATACTGATATGTATCACAAGAATGTAATTTACATGTTGACTAATTAAATTGGGCGCAATATCAATGTATTGTAAAACAGCTTTTTTGCAATCGCGAAGTTCTGTGAAGTTGATATTTTGTCAAAGTAAACTGCAATTTTTGGCATTTTATAAAATATGAGTTATTCAGTATTTAGTAAATATTAGCACGATTTGATATCAGTAACCTGGTGCTGAATGAGCAGTTTAAAACATTACTTTAATTTGTAACTAAATATTTGCATATTTGCATCATTGATCGATATTGTATTGCAATATCTTTTTACCATTGTTTTAGTTGGTAGCTTAGAATATTGGGAAGAAATCACAATATCAAGTTTTGGAGGGCTATAATGATATGTGTAAACCATTCAACACACAAAAAATTTAGAAATAACAAAAAAATCACTGGGTATGTATCCCAAGATATGATGCAATATAAATGTATTGTAAAACAGCTCTGCCTCCACTTAGTAGTACAGGGTGGGCCATTAAAAAGTTCACACTTTTTTGATGGCTTATTTCTCAAAAGTGCAAACACATATTGAAATAAGTTGAACATATTTGTAAACCTTTATGTCTGGTCTGTCATTGCTGAAGAGGGCATTAACATCCATGGTCTAATGGTCTAAAATGGCGGCCATTTGAAGCAAGGGGGTCAAAAACCACTTTGCACACACGTAAGTCAAATGGAGCGGATGATCACGCGATATATTATGGTGGTCGCTGGTTCACACCACAATGGATTAGGAACAAAGGAAGAAAAATAACAGTACGCATGAAAGTTCTTTCAATATTTCTCTTGTAAATTAACCATATTTAAATAAATATTTCTTTTTCAAACAGAATATATGTAGCCTTCCAGTTGAACAGAATATGTAACAGTAGCTTTAAATAATCTGCGCAGTTAACGTTTGTTTGCAGTCGCATTCTAGATAATGTGCATAATTTTATACCCGAGTCTTCATGATGGTTATTGCACTATAACATAAATCTTATATAGAGATATAACAAGATAAATTTATAAATAGGTGTCAGGAATGTCTCTCCTTCTCGTCGGAAATTATTTCTTCATATAGACACATGTAAGCCGTAGCAGTGCTTCAATGGAAACGAGTTATTTGTCGCAATTGTCATGAAATTAAAAATATTGCTCTAGAAAAGTAAGAATACAAGTAAAATCATATTTGACTCTGATAAAAATAGTTCTGTTCTTCATTACTGCTTATCATGGTTCCATAAAGTCACGTATTTATGCATGCTACAGTGAAAATTCTTCTGTCTTTAAAGTGTTCTTATCGTCCTTCAACGTGGCCTCCTTGCTCGCGAATACAAATCATCCCACGATCGTACATATGGTGAACTGCTCTTGAATTAACCCTGGTGCGTCGGATCCTTGTGAACGCATCTGTAATACGTCTCCTCAGCTCCCGCAAATTCCTTGGCGGACCTTCGGCATACACAGACGCCTTGACATCACCCCAAAGCCAGAAGTCCAAAGGTGTCAGATCAGGACTCCTCGGAGGCCACTCCACATGATGTCCAAGGCCGACAACACGATGCGGAAACAACTCCTGCAATCTGTCTCTAACAGCGATAAGACGGTGGGCTGGCGCTCCGTCTTGAAAGAACCACGCCCTGCGGATGGCCCCGTTCGCTTGCTGTCCAAATATTTGAACCAGTTGAGGCTCTAGTTGATTATGTCGAGGTAAACGTTTCCATTTATGTTCTGGTCAACGAATATCGGTCCTATCAACCGGTTGTTTCCTGTGACGGCTGCGAGAACACTTACTTTGCGTTTGTCATGTGGAACGTTAAAAGCAAAGTCTTTCGGAGGATTGCCTTTCGGTGCATCATACATCCGTACGTTTTGAGAAGAGACAGACCCGTCCATTTGAAAGTTTGCCTCGTCAACAACAACAGCGGTATCAAGAAAGCGACGTGCTCTGTTAACTAACCAGTTACAAAACTGAAGTCGCCGATTTGGATCTCCTGGTTGCAGTCCATGACGCTTAAGGATCTTGTAAGGGTGCCATTCGATATCATGAGTGATGATTCGTCTGAACGTTGTCCTTGGAATATGGGGACAATTGTTCCGTCGAGTACTCAATCTTGGGTTAGCTTGCAAATCCCTTCTAACATCGGCAATGTGATTGGCTGATCTTCCTGTTCGTGGTTTCCCACTGTAAGATTTGTTCCGATTGAGAACAGTTCCATGTAAGTGAAACTTTTGTTTAATATTATAGATGTGTCGGCGACTGGGAAGTCTGGTATTCGGAAACTGGTTCGGCCATGCATTCAGGACAGAGCGCACCTTTCCGGTTCTTGAAATTTCCTCCTCGATGAAAATTCGTTCCTCCTTTGTAAACTGCCGCATTTTGAACAGCAAGAATCACCTCAAAGTACTTACACGGGTATCTCTAACATGAATGACAAAAACGCACGCAAGGCATTTTAAATTTAAAGTTCCCTCCAAAACTAGTGTATTTGTTATGTAAATGAGCATGTCCAATTAGCCTTTTGTGTCAATTTCACAGGTGAATGATTTTCAAACAGTAAACAACTCTGTACACGCATGAGTCCGATGACCCCGGCAATGACACTCAAGTAAATGCATATAGAGTCATCAAACTTTTTTAAAACTTGCTTAAGCCTAAAAACTTAATATGCATGATCATTGTCTATAGTCTTACGTGTGTGCAAAGTGGTTTTTGACTTCTCTGCTTTAAATGGTCGCCATTTTGTAATTAGACCATGGATGTTAATGCCCTTTTCAGCAATGACAGTCCAGACATAGAGGTTTACAATTATGTTCAACTTATTTCAATATGTGTTTTCATTTCTGAGAAATAAGCCATCGAAAAAGTGTGAACTTTTTAATGGCCACCCTGTATATAATATTTGCAATGGTTAAGCTCTTTCAATTAGTTAGGAGCCATAACAGAGCATTTGGAAAGAAATCGCAATATTAAGTTTCGGTGTTTTGGGTTGGGTTTTTTTTTGGGGGGGGGGGGGGGGTAATGACACATGAAAACCATTCAACACAAAACGCATTGAAAAACAATAATGCAATTACTTGTTGCACACTGAATTAAATATAACGCAATATAAATGTATATAAATAATATACATTGTAATACAGATTTGCATCCACTTGTTATTTTCAAAATAGACTTTAATAGTCTGTTTTTTATTTCAGCTTAATTTAGCAATTGTGTTTGTAATTGCAATTAGATACGTTGTAATAAAACGTGATTTTACATATTTGTATATTAAATTTGCCTGAGGACTTGCAGCAAATTGATTGATCTGATATATTTTTGATGGCGTGATGGTGTGGCTAGTAATCAGGTAATGATGATGAAGAAGACGACGACGACATCGATGATGATGATGATGATGATGATGATGATGATGATGATGATGATGATGATGATGATGATGATGATGATGATGATTATGATGATGATGATGATGATGATGATGAAACATGCTTAGCATATAATTCTATTTTAAGCATGGAAACATTTGACCTGTCTTCTTGCAGATTATGCATACATTGTATATCTTTATTGTAAAAGTCGGTTTGACCTGGTTTGGCCTATTATGTTACATGCTGTTCGAATTATAAAGACATAGTTGGTTGACCTCTGAACGTATTGTGTATACGTATAAACACACCATTCTCCACAACTTCAGGTTAACTTTCTTGGTGAATGGAGGCCTCGAGGTCCCTGAACTGTGTCTTTGGAGATGATGTCTTTTTGGCTCATAGCATAATGTGATAAGCAAAACAACATACCTGAGAACAGGGTAGTTGAGTACGTGTGCTTTGTTTAAACATTGCAAGTAACATGAGTGGCAAACATTAATGTTTATATCAGGTGGCATGTAATGCCACACTAATATATTGTTGAGCAGGCGAATCTTCTGATTCTGCTTCTGCTGCTTCTTCTTCTTCCATTTCTTTCGCCAAACCCTCTTTTAAAATGCTACTAGTGCCAGAAACTTGCGCCGATCTCGCGCCGAAGTTATTAACAGTTAGAGGTGAAAGGTCATGTAGGAGTTATAAGAGGTCATTATGTTAAAATCTTTAAAATGCTACTAGCGCCAGGCGCTTGACCAAACGTGGCCATAAGAACCGCTGACCCTTGCTTGATATAAGTTGTTCACAGATAGGGGTCAAATATTATACATCAGGCGTAATTTAGTGAAAATCTTTAAAATGCTGATGCTCCTTTAAATTACATGCTATTACCACCAAACTTGGTCAGAAAAACCAATGGCCTAAGCTTAATATTAGTTGTACCACAGCTTGAGGGTCAACCTGATGTCAAAGGTCAAATAAGGGTCACATGTTAAAGTCAGCTTGAGGTCTCCCAATATCAAAGGTCAATGTTAAAATGGGCCCGATTGGGCTTGGCGCAAATCATCCTTGATATGAGTGGAGCATGTAAAGGTCAACATGAGGTTACCTGAGGTCAAGGGCCAAATGAGGTTACACGCTACAATTCGCCTGATTGGGCTTAAACTTGGTGCAAAGCAATATTGATATGAGGGGAACATGAAAAGGTCAACGTCAGGTCACCCAAGGTCAAAGGTCAAATATTTAAAATTGGTTTAAACTTGGTACAAAGAATCCTTAATGTGAAGTGAACATGAAAAGGTCAACAAGAGGTTACCCGAGGTCAAAGTACAAATGTTGAAATGGACCAGAATGGACTTTACTTTGGTGCAAATCATCCTTGATATGAAGGGAGCATGGAAAAGTAAATAATTTTCTTCCATTTCTAGCACTTGTCCAATTAAATATCATCAACTATATCAGACATACCATACAAAGCTGCCACCTGATATTCGTGCTTCTTGAAGCACAGCTACTCAAATTCATATTGATTGCAACCCCTCCTCCCCCAATCTATGCTGGAGCCAACACTAGACTAATTGTCCGTTCCTGTCTCAGTATCAAAACAACATTGAGTGGGTGGGTGCGGGAGGTGGAGTGAAGATTGCGTACTTAATTAAATCCCTCATCATTGCCATCATCATTTTTTTTCACCATGACCCCATCACGATCATAATAATCATCTGACATCATCAGCATTATCCATCATCTTCATCAGCAGCAGCAGCATCACCACCATCACCATCATCATCACCATCATCAAAATCATCATCATCATCATCATCATCATTAACATCATCCTCATTATCATCATCATCATCATCATCATCATCATCATCATTAACATCATCAACATCATCATCATCATTACCACTACAACCATACCAATAGAAATCATATTAACTGCAACTCATCAGTAAAACAAATGTTTAAAACAAATTATTGTTTCATTACTGCGCGCACAGTTTGCAACAACAACATCAACTGCAGATTACGCTCAAATGCAAAAAGAAATAAACTATTTAAAGTCTATTATGAAAAAAATACCTTGTTTAATATAAAATATATGCAATTGAGACGCTCTTTTAATTGTTGGTATTTTGTGAAATGTGAATCATTCAGATGTAGTATCTGTTACAATGATTCAGTATTAATAATCTCGTTTTGCATTAGAAGTTAAACATAGTTGTTAAACCAAAATATCAAGATTTTGGAAAAAAAGCGCAATGTTTAAGTCTTGGGAGGATTATGATGAGACGTTTCAATTATTAATATATTGAAAGTTATTTAAAAAGATATAGTCACTGGTTTATAATTACTAACCAGTGTTAGTAGTCAAAATATTTATTTGAAAGAAAACGTAATCCTTAAATCTTGAGAGGGTAAATTTAGATATGTGACCCGTTCCCACAAAACTCGGAGCATGTTCAAATTTGACCATTTGATATTTAATGTACAGGGTGTCCCAGAAAAAAATTACTGAGCGAATAAAATTGAACGTAAGTCGAGAAATAGACATCAAAATAAAAAAAATGTAGCACATAGCTTATTTTGTTGTGCATCACATACGACAATTTTATTTGATTCGGTTGACTGGTTGCGAAGAAATGAACGATTACAAAACCTAATTAAATGTTTTGCAGGAAACGAATTGTTTGAAAAGAACGAAAAGGATTTGACAGAACAAAATATGAAGCGGAAGCCCATTGACAGTTATCCACTAGAGCGCATTGTGTTGAATGATCTTTCTTTCAAACTTGGAACGAAGTGAATTGACGCATGTGTTATGTAATCGCTCATTTCTTCGCGATCAGTCAACAATTCCAGTAGAATTGGTGTAAAAGATGCAAAATAAGATGGGCTACACGCTGATGTTTAGTTTTTTTGGATTCTGATGTCTATTTCTTGACTTACGTCCAAATTCATTCGCCCGGTAATTTTTTCTGGGACACCCTGTATAGTTACAGCTGTAACTTTACCCATATTGTTTGTTTTGTACCATGTAAAATGTTTTGAAGATGTTCTTTGGATGCAATTCTGAGAATTCAGAAAAAAAAAAGAAAAATTTCAAAAGTTTGACTAATAATTATACTATATTTTTCAAAGGTATTTATCTTTATGTCTGCCGACATGTGGCGGGTTTTGTAGGAACGGGTCACCTTATGTGAACTGAACATAAAAGACATTGCTACTTTGAAAATATTAATTAATCCATATGCATGTATCGTAAGAACTGTATGTTTAATGACTACGGGTGTAATGTAAGCCCGTATCATTTTATTAGATTGTATATATACTTGTATTATTGTATCCAAGTGATTTGCGCACATAACAATGTATTTTAGCACTTTGCTAATGCACCAAGTAGAGCAGGGGTGACCAAATCTTTTAGATATGAGGGCCACATGGCGAATTTCAAATGTTTGACTCGAAAATACACAGTACGTGTAAGTTCCAGTTGCGGGCTCATGATTGTAAATAAAGAAACAATCGTATTTATTAACGGAACGAGCCAGAACATTGTGAAAATTCCCACAGACAGGAGCCCTGGTGGCAGACATTAAGGAACAGGCACAATGATACATATAATAGCTTTTTGGTGAGACTCTTAAGCCTACCGTTTTGTACTTATTTGGTGATGTAATAAATGAAAGTTGTCTTGAATTGTGGTAGGAAGTGACGATGACCGTGACATGTGCCCCGGGTTGGTCACCCTTGAAGTCTGAAGTATAGTTATCATTCGATATTAAAGGGACACTTCGTGATCAACAACCTCATCCTCTCCCCCCCCCCCAATTTACTCTAAAAAAGTGGAGATTTTTATACATTTTAGAAATCTAGGACAAAAAAGGCCTAATATTTGTGTGCATAAGCTTTTTTTGTGTGTATATCTATTCACTCTTACATAAAGGCTTCAAGTAAAATTAAAAAGGTTCTTAAGCTACCATAGAATATTTAATAGTTCTACAAAGCACTAAAATGGTTCTGCAAAGGCGAGAAAGAACCATTTTATACATGAAAAAGGTTCGGTAAAGGCCTGAAAGAATCAGTATGGGGTTCTTGTAATTTCCTAGAGCCCTGTTCTATATGTAAAACTCCCAAAACGCTTTTTTTTTTCAGAGTGTTGAAACATGATAAAAAGAGGATGCTAATTAAAATCGTGAAACACCCTTGTAAGGAAAAATACACCAAATATACGTTTAATGATCAGATCACGAAGAAGTTGCACTAATTGTAATAACAATGCACACAATCTTGTAAGGTAAATGTAGTATGTATTTATAGTTTTTACTTGTATGTGAAAATATTAATAATATACGATTTTTGTCAGTTGTTTATTTTGTAACTCTTTTACAAAGTGATAAAATAATATTAGTAATGACGGTCAGGAAAGTTTGCTGGTCGCTTAATTTTCAGGCCAAAATACTGAAATGAAATACAAAGAAAGAAAAACACACTTACTATATCGACAGTTTACTTGGAGATTTGTTATCGCAATTGCAATAATTATACAACAATTACCGTTTTGGTACAAAAACAACAAATTTGACTGGTTCCATTATACAAATATGTTAAAACATTATGTTTAAAAAGAAAACAATTTAAATAATAATCGTATATTATGAGTAGCGTATATATTATAAGAGTGTTCCAACAGTAAGTGGACCCGGTGATTATTTCTTTTTAAGTATTGAGGATCGCATATTAGCCGTTAAGACTCATGATATAGGAAGCGATGCCTAGTGAAGAAGTGTTCACCTTAAAATCATGATCAGCCCGATTATATACAGTCCACAACTTATAAGTCCCCCTAATACTTTTTAAAATAAGTCGAAAAATATTTTACAAAATATAAAAATGTAAATAGATATGTATAGCCCTATTTGTTTTACCCATATGGACCAATTTATAGCGTCACACATCATTGCGTTCAGTGACAATGGTTAATTGTGTAAGAAAAGAGGTCGTTTTAAAAGTTGCACCTGAGTCCATAGCAGTCAGGTTTTCTTTAAAAAAAAAACATGCATAGGCCTGGCTTACCTGACTCCTATGAACTCAGATGCAACTTTAACACTGTTTAAAACGGTATCTTTTTTACATAATGAACCATTGTGACTGAACGCCATGACGTGTGACGATATAATATGGCCCATATGTGTAAAACAAATACGGCTTCTTATTTCTTTTTACACGTTTGCATTTCGTCAAATATGTGTCGGTTAATTTAACAAAAGTATTTAGGGTGAACTTATAAAGTGTGGACCATATAGTTCTGTGTGGAGCAGTTGGATGAACTCTCTACCGGAAATCTCGAGCTCGATGGTTCGATCCCACCGGTTCTGATTTTCATCTGCTCTCTCAGTTTGTTATAATGTCAGTTCGCTCGAGCTCCTTTTGCTGGTAAAGTTATGTTCTCGTCATCCACGAAAGGAATTGTGCGTACTGTTAAAACTAGTATTCGACCAAAAATAACTCGTCCACTTACTTTTGAGATATCACTTACTTTTGAGATATCATGTTCTTGAATATACATGTACAACTTGTGTTAGAAGTCTTCATATCAAGGTTTATTTCAATTCAATATTTTCGTATGGCAATATTTCTTCATGCGTTCAAATAATGCTGCATACTCTGTTCTATCACTCATAAATAATTTGTTGAACTTTCTTAATTAAACTAATTAACCTGTTGATTCAATGTTGTTGCGTTATCTCAGTAAACGTTGAATAAAGTAATACTTAAGGGAAGCAACATTTGACTTCCAGTGGGCTGGAAGTTACAAAAAACGTTTCCCACTTAACTGTGTAGGGTATACAATAATATTTAAAAAAATGTGGCCAGTACCTAGTGCCAAAAAAAAAAACACCCACACACACACACACACCCCCCCACACACACACACACACACCCCACACACACACACACAAAACCCAACTTCGCCGCTCGACCCAAACATCTAGCCCCACCCCGGAAGTCAAATGGTGAACAAAACTAAAGAACTTGTGATAAAAGCCATTCAATAGTATTTGTTTTATGCCGTTGATAACCAAAAATCATACGGAGCTGAATCTTATGGCCATACAGGGTGATTTAAAATGAACTGTACGCAATTTTACCCATTTTTTATATAATATTCGCGGAGATTGATGATATCAAAAAACTATTATAGAAAGCAATGATAAGTGTTCTGTAGTAGAAATTTTGAATTGTGATAATAAGTGGTTTTAGTCAGAAGATATCGCATTTTCAATTTATCATCCCATTTTTAGACCAACACATGGAACTAATTTTATCCGTGTTCTCTACCGCAGTAACAAAATTGGTGTGTTTTATAAAAATGTACTTTTGTTCAAAACCATTTGAGGTGAAGACATGATTTTTTCACCAATAATAGAAAACATACTATCCTGTTACAGCTTACAAACACAAATTATTTAAATGTCGGTAAGTATTTTATTTAAATTTTTGAATTTGGGTACAGTTCATTTTAAATCACCCTGTAGTGGTCAAATTTAAATACAAAAATTGTATGGCCATAAGATTCAGCTCCGTATGATTTTTGGTTATCAACGGCATAAAACAAATGTTTGGGTCGAGCGGCGAAGTTGGGTTTTTGTGTGTGTGGGGGGTGTGTGGGTGTTTTTTGGCACTAGGTACTGGCCACATTTTTTAAAATATTATTGTATACCCTACACAGTTAAGTGGGAAACGTTTTTTGTAACTTCCAGCCCACTGGAAGTCAAATGTTGCTTCCCTTAAGTATTACTTTATTCAACGTTTACTGAGATAACGCAACAACATTGAATCAACAGGTTAATTAGTTTAATTAAGAAAGTTCAACAAATTATTTATGAGTGATAGAACAGAGTATGCAGCATTATTTGAACGCATGAAGAAATATTGCCATTTTAATCATAACCTAGAGACAAAATCAATGTGTATTCTGTGGTAGTAAAAGTGAAGTATAAATTGTGATAACAAAATAGCACATTAAGATAATTTACAAGGAATCTCATTAATTAATATTATCAAAAGTCTAGTATTACAGCCAAATCAGACAATCAATAGGACGTTATAGTGATATTGGTAGTCTACAGTGTTTTTATTAATGATAATCATCATGATCATGTAATATATTGATTTAAAGGAAAGGCCCTATTTTTCTCATAAACATATTGAAATTAGAAGTTCTAACTCAGTGTATTTCCGAAGAAATCATCAAAAAACTGCCAAAATTAGCCGAATGGTATACCATAGTTTTGACTAATTCGGCAGTTTTTTGATGATTTCTTCGGAAATACACCGATTTGAAACGCCAAATTTCAATATGTTTATGAGAAAAATATGAGCTTTCTTCTGATACCAAAATCAGCATTTTGATGAGGTAAAGTGGGGGATGAGATTTTCAATCAGGTTACCCACCTTTAAGGGGGAATAATACCCCGATTTTCATCAGTACCCCTCTTCTTTTTTTCTTGCAAATTTATTAAGTACATATATTATGTTTATCACCTCATGTCCTGAACTTATAAAATATATCTACATATAAAGTGATTTTCAATCATTTTAGTAAGTCATTTTAGCCCTATATATTTTTTTGTTTACTGTATCCTAGTAACTCAGATCGGTGTTTCATAACAAACAATTTATTCTTTTCAACATGTTCAAGTAGGGTACATGAATAGAATACATTAAATCCTTTGTTATACTCTCTATAGAAAATCTATAGTGGTGCATGCAAAATACCTACCATGATATAACACTGAATAAATTAAATAAACACTTATACAATGGATGCATAGTCATTAGTTGTTAGGAGAAAGAAAAGGCTATTAGGTCACCGTATGTCAGGTTATAGGTCAATTGGTTCAGGTCAAATTTAAGCATCAATTTTGAATACACATGTGAGAGTCTGTGATATCATATGAGGCATAATTTTGATATTCTGTCTTTAACTGGATATATATCGAGAAGTGCATGGTTGATACTAATATACATTGGGATGTAAATGGTGAGTACAATTTAGAATGCCTAGTTGAGATGGATTTCACAAATAAATATAAAATAGTTACCAAAATCACAAAAGTTAAGCTTACGGAAAACTACCCAATATGGTTGTATAGGTGACAAGAAATACAATTTGTTTTCATCATTGCTGTAGTATGGTTGTTGTAACCTGTTACCTATGGCTTAATTAAGTTTCAGTGCAATAATGTCGCAAGTTAAAAATACAAAATATAGCTCAACATTGAAAATAGAAGCATTTTAACCAGTTCCTTTTTTGATAGTTGTGGAGCACCAAGTTCATGAAGTCATAAAAGAAATCAGGAACCACTTATTCCCATTTTACATATCAACTTTATTTCCCTAATGTGTTAGCAACACAATCCAAAATTTTAACAAAATCCGTTGATAGTAAGCTTTCCAAAATGAAGTGAATTTAAATCATCAGTGATGTACCTCCTTTTGGCTTCTATCTGTAAAAGCATGTAAGCTACATTGATACCGATACCACCAATAAAACGAGAAGATTTGCCCCTTCACTTTGTCCACTTTTTTTGTGTAATTTCTTCACAAAATGCAAAAAAATGCAAAAAAAAAATCAATGGGTGTAGTACCCCCTTAAGAAATTCATTTCGTGTGTGCATCTTTGACTCTCAATGAGATATTGATGGATGGGTCCCATGGCTCCCCTGGACGTAGTAGAGGCATGTGGAATTTATTAGAGCGATAATGGCAATATTGAATCTTTATCAACTTCCTTAATGATTTGTTGTATCAAAGCACAGCAACGAATCATCGGTTTCCTGTCCTCGGTTTATAAATACCTATATTATAAAACGAGGATCGAAAACCGAGGATAGGCTTAATATACCTTTAACAGACGAGGTTCGCCATTAAAACTCACTAAATAGCTTCCGTATACTAAAATTATTACTATTCCACGTTTAAGGGGTAACTATAATACCTAGTTTATCTTGTTTCAGAAATTAATTTCGTGTGTGCATCTTTGACTCTCTTTGGACTATAGGTTATTCAGATATTGGTGAAGGGGTCCCGGGGTGCTCCCCTGGACGTAGTAGGGGCATGGCAAAGTTATAAGAGCGAGGAGGGCACTGTCCAATCTTTACTAACCTCCAAAGGACGTAATTATTTTTTTTGTAGGCCTATTAATGTTTTTGTGATATTTTATGTTTAAGTGAATTTGGAGGGTGTAATCTTTTTGACAATTTTATTCAAAATGGCAAATTTGAATTCAGTACACCGACAGTGGTTTCCAATTTCTACTTAAAATATTCTGGTATATTGTCTAGGTAATAATCGTAATATTTCACTTTGACGATTAATTCACGCATAATAATTATATCGCTTACTCAAGCTTAAAGATGGGTGACCCAATTTGGCAGCCTCATTCCCACTTTTCACCATCAAAATTACGAATTTGGCATTGGAAGGAAGCTCAGATGTTTCTCGAAACCCCATAGTACATGTATTACATTTGAGACATGCTTAGTCTTAATAGATGGTAGGCTATGGGCTCATCCTTGAAACCTCCCCCTTAGGGGGATTTTTGAAGGCTGGTATTTTTGGAAATCTTATCCATTGAGGTTTTGAAATCTGCTTGCCTGCACATTGGCCAGGGGTGGGTGAGCCGCTGAGGGCGCTTTTTTCAAAATGGCCGCCAAAATCACAAATATCACCATAGCTTGGTCATTGAAGGTCTTAGCAGCATAATTCAGATCTCTACGCACATGTTTTCAGAGTCAAGGATTCCAACAGTGTCACTTACAATGGCAAAAGGACATTAATTTCCAAGATGGCTGCCAAAATTTCAAAATGGCCGACACTGAAAATTAAAATTGCCTATATCTCGGTCCTTGAAGGTCCTGGAAACATGGTTTTAATATCTATACTTGTGTTTTCAGTGTCAAGGTGTCCAGTTAACACATTAAAAATATCCCTGGATCAGTAGTTGTACGATGGTGACACAAATTTTTAAATGACTCTCTGGGAAAAACCTAATTCTTGCCGATTTATCGATTTCCGAGATCCATGTAAGGCTGTTTTTTCGGATCTAAACCCTTGGAAGTGTACCTTTGTATACCCTTGGTTTAGTGTCAATAAATTAAACCAATTTCAAAATCTCATCAGAGGAAAGGGTGTCAAGTATCAGCCCGTTTTATCCTTTTAGTACCTTAAACTCTAACTAGGCTCCACAGTGTTGTTACTTAAAAACATGGGTGTAGACATCAGAATTATGCTACTAGGAGCTTTGCTGGTCTACTTATTTTGATTTTTGTGATTTTGAAGGCCATTTTGAAATAGCGACCTCACCGCCTCACCCACTGCTGGCCTATGTGCAGGCAAGCGGATTTCAAAATCTCAATACATTAGGGTCCCAAAAATACCTGCCTCCGAAAATCGGGGAGGGGGTTGGTATAGCCTATGCGCTACTGCGATGTCCAATGATGCCTCTAATATCCAAGCAACTCATTGTTAACAAATCTTTGAAAGGAAATGTTTGGGTGATGGTATCCTATTTAAGGTATCAAATTAATTAATTTTCTAGATTGGCATTATAATATATATATATAGACATAAATAAATAGTTTTAAAATGTAGTTAAATAAATAAGTTAATAAATATTGTCAGTGGCTCGGTTCAAGTCATTCGTATTGCATAACAATAACAGTTTTGTAATGGATATTGTAACTCCAGACTTGATTGACTTGCTGGACAGTGACCATTCAAGTGCCCGAAAACAAAACGCGTCACATGATAAAATGACCCCTTGTACTGTTTTAAAAATATTTCAGCTTTGAAATGGCATAAACTTTATTTGCTTTTGGAATATGTACCTTGGTCAAGGGTTCTTTTAATATTAAATATCTGAGATATGCACAAATTATTTTTGCGAAATACACAGCACTGGGGATTAATAGCAATCAACAATAATAATATTATTTCTTAATAATCGTCCTTTTCCTGCAATAAATTGACAGTCTCGATATCAGGTCTGCCGAAAAGGTTCTAGGTCACAATTTGTAACTATTTTTATAACAGCCTGAATTTGATTAACATTTCACTATTGCAGAGTCGGATATGCTTGCTCTTAATTGTAGAAACAGAGTAATTATGGACAGCGTTGTATTTCATTACCAAAGACTTGAACCGGGCCAGTATAATCATGTCTTTATTTTCAGAATATAATCGGTTTAAATAAACTGACAAATGCACTCCTGTATTAGATTAGAAATGGAATGTGTGAAGTGTGAAGTCATTGTGTGTATATTGTTAAAAATGTGTTCACAACACACGAATATAATGTAGGTAAAATATATGAAATAGATAAACTACCCCTATACAGGGTGTCCCTGAAAAAACTGTATCGTCGGAAACTGATTTGTTTGGGCAAAATAACTGGTGATGTTGAGGAACATAATTATCAGCTATCACATACTTTTTGAATTTTGACAATTAACCGCTCCGTTTTTGAAATAGAAGCATTTTACGAAACTTCCTCATTTTCAAGTCATTCCACGGAGTCAATATCTATCAACTGATCAATGACAACAGACGCATCATGCGCTGATAATCCGCAGTGATTAAGCCATCTTAATTTTTAATCTTAATAGTTCGTCTCAAAACCATTCCCAAGTAAAAAAAACCTAATACGGAATGTGGTTTTATTTAATTTATATATTTGTTATTTTTACTTCAATTTTGTGTATCTGTGGCAAGAATAGACCACCTTTTCATCTCTCAGGATGGTTGCACTGTGTCGAGCGAGATAAAGTTGTTATTGAGGTTTAAGCTTTAGGCTATATTGACGTCTGACGATCATGCCAGACGTGAGATTTTTGTGTGGTGGGTCGGGAAAAATAAAACAGCGGAAAAAAGGAGACATTTACTCGATCCAGCGGGAATAACGCGAATAAACGGGCGATTTTAATAATGCGCGCGAGGACTTTGAGACGAATTATTGAATCAAGATGGCCTTAGTACGCTGCCTATACTACAGACTTGACATTTAATATGGAATATTTTTCGCAAAATTCCAAGACTGGTCTGGACGGAGTCTGCATACACCGCACGGGCTAAATAGTATTTCGGGTGTGTCGGGAGATGGTGTAAAATAATTGTTTGATAGAAAATGTGCTTTCCATATCTTTACATTATGGTGCTCATAATATAGCGAATTTGCCTAAAATGGCGGATTTAGAGATGCTGAATTTGAGCTTTGTGGGGACACAATTTCGGACCTTATGCAATATGGTTCTGTTATTATCAAATTTATAGGGGTTTGAGGTGATATTTCTTAAACTGCGTCAGCAAATGGCATTCGTAACAGCAAAAATACACTTACAATGTACCAAGGTTTTGAACAGGGGAGGAGTTTAAAATATGGCTCTTAAAAGCTGTACGTACTCAGAAAGTTTGAATGGCCCCCTGGGGTCAAATGTTATAAACTTACGGTACAAACACAACTGTGCGGATTTCTGGTTGTCCAATGAACTCACACTCTTTCTTTGTGTACAATAAGTTTATAACATTTGGCCCCAGGGGACCATTCAAATTTTCTGAGTGGTGCCACTTTTAATAGCCATATTTTTCAAAGCTCCTCCCATTTTCAAAACTGGTAGATCAAAGGTGCATTTCAGTTCTGACAAACACTTATTGATATTTCGGTTCTGTAAGATCGCCTCAAACCTCACTAAATTTGATAATATTAGAATAATGTTGCTCAAATTCAGAAATTTTACCCCGCAAAAATCAAATTCAGTCTCCTTAAATCCGCCATTTTAGGCTAATTCACTATATTATGAGCGCCATAATGTAAACTAATGGAAAGCGCATTTTCTGGTAAACAATTATTTTAAACCATCCCGACACACCCCAATTAATATTTAGCCAGCGTGGTTCATGCTGACCCCTTCCAGACCAGTCTTGGAATTTTGCGAAAAAATATTCCATATTAAATGTCAAGTCTGTATAAAGCTCATCGATTGATATTTGAATCCGTGGAAAGGCTTAAAATTGAGGGAGTGTCGTAAAATTCTTATATTTCAAGAACGGTATGTGATAGCTGATTTATTCCCCAACCACACCAAGTATTCAGTTATTAGAGACATTGCGATTTCCAAACGTAGGTATCGGACGTACGTTGATCTATTCAAAACCACTCTCCTGTATCGAAACGAGGTCACGTTTTGCAGATTTTCCACGTCCGAAATGAACGTAGATATATCGTTGAAAATGCACAAAATTTGTCCATTTCACAATATGTTAATGACAGTCAAGGATAATGAACATACGAAGGAAAGTCTAATTATTATTATGATCCCTTTTGTTTGTAACAAATCATTTTAATAAAGCTACAGCGATGTGTTAAAAGTTGACTAAATTTAAAAGTAATATCCATACGCAGAGATTGTCCATTGAAATGTGTGTGATACTTTGCGTTTAAAAAATGACATTGCGATTTCACATTTTGGACTCAACGTAGCATTAAAACGTACGTTGCACGTTGATTGTGCTGATTTTACCTCATGTCTAGGTAAAGGAAACGTAGAAAACGAGTGTTTCAATATATCCTGTGTTTTTGTACAGGTGAGGGGTGGGGCAATTTGGCAGCCACCCCCCCCAATATGTTTCTTTCCCATTTTTGTACCCCCCTCCCCACTTTTGAGGCAAAGAAACTAAAATTACGTAAATTTCCACCTTTTGCGGCAATTTTGCCCAAAATTTGTTGGTTTGCCCCAACCCCCCCCATTTACCCCCCCTCCCCACAACCACCACCACCACCACCCACCATACTCCGGGAAAATCCTGGTCCAGCCACTATTTTACATAGAACCCCGATAAAGATCACGGTACTGTTTTGTTTGTATGGTAATCTAATTTTTCAATTTTCTTGGGGCTCTATGCGAAAATCTTGAATAAAACGGGGAAACCAAAAGTCTATACCCCGGGGACTATTAGGCCTAAAGTGATGGCAAGCTCCCTATACATTGCTCGGACCAATGTACCATGCACGATTTCCGCCCTGGAAAATATCGCAACTTCTGTTATTCGTAACGAATATAAGATTTAAGTTTACACAAGATACTTTCTTCCCTCTTTACGCTACCATTTGACAGTCAATGATCTCTGCGTTTCTCATCTCCAAGCGCTGGACGCTATGTGCAATCGCCATTTGAAAAAATGGTTTAGTATTCCAAAACCCGGCACCCTTGCCTTTATTTTCATGCCTAATGGGCTCAATATTCGATCCATTTCTGATCTCTCATGTGATGACTCATATTTCAATTAGAAATAGAAGTGATGAGCTTGTTAACCACTGCATTGATTCCAAATTGGATAGATAGCGAAAATGGACTCGGAAGAAATCAGTGACTGCCAGGAGTGAAGAAAATATTTAAAGCAGTTGGGGAAAAGTCAAACTTCCGCCAAGAAAACGTTGACTGATTCAATTTCTGAATTTTGGCATAATCATGTTCGTTCTCTTGCAGTGCAAGGACGTTGTTATGATCTCCTTTCCAAGTAATCTTCCTGCACTCTCTGGCGTAGCATCATTTTCAATCTTCCTTCGAGAGTCAGCAAATTTTTGGTTAACGCCCTTGGCGACTCTCTGAACACAAGGGTCAACCTTGCTAGGTGGGGTAAATCTGTTTCCAACAAATGTTTACATTGCTGCCACAAAGAGACTCTCAATCATGTTCTAAATAACTGTAAAGCCTTTCTGGACCAAGGTCGTTATACTTACCGTCATAATAGTTTTCTGAAATATTTTATATATGTCGCACGAGCTGGCCTCAAAGATTCGGATGCAAAAAAAATTCATGACATTCCAGGTGAAGCTGGCTTTGCTGGTGTCACTACCATTCCTACTGAATGTTCTCCAACCAACCTCAAACCTGATCTGGTAATTCTTTGGAAAAATCTCAGGAAACTATTGATTGTGGAACTGACCGTTCCCTTTGAGCATGGTATTGACAGGGCCCATCAGTTGAAGCTCGATAAGTATGCGCCTCTTATTTCTGATATTAAGGAAAATGATTTTGATGTTACTTACATTCCTGTTGAAGTTGGCTCGAGAGGTTTCATTTCACAAGATAATGCTGACAGGCTCAAATCATTCACTTCTTTAGTTCACTTCCCGATTTGTTTCAAGGAATTCCGCGACAAGGTTTCCTAATTGTCCATCATTGCCTCTTTTGTCATTTACCATGCCAAAGACGAAAGGTCTTGGGACCAGTGCAATTTGCTCAGTGCATAATGTGATAAATAATGAAATCTTATTTATTTTTATGTCTTTTAATATTGATTTTTCTAATGCTTATATGTTGTTATACTGTAATTGTCCGCCCTGCATTATCTTTTATACGATCTGTCCTGGGCTTATTGTATTCCTTTATTGTTCAATGGTTTTATATGTATTTTGATAATAAAGTGATTTGATCTCTATTTAGTATTGTAGTTACAAAATTCCAAACATTCTATTAAATAATGGGTCTTTCACTACACTGTCAAACTACTACCGGTATGTCCCCTGTAGGATTACGTATATTGACCAGGTGTTAAACGACTTAGTCTGGATGCATTATAGCAGATGGCAATGTCCAATCAAGCCTAATCATTGACCGGCTTGCTGAATGGTAAAACATTATACAAAGAGATATAAGGTCCGCAATCTTGGTATTATTTTTGACAGTACTATGTCTATGTCAGATCATGTAAATGGGTTATGCCGTACTCTTAATCATCAACTCCGAAATATGTCTCGTATAAGGCGGTACCTCAATGAAGAAAACCGTCATCATGTTGTTCGAGCACTTGTGAGCTCCCGCCTCGATTATGGTAACTCGCTGCTTGCTGGTATCACTGAAGCCCAACTCACGAAAATCCAACGCATTCAAAACAAAGCTGCTTGCTTGTTCTCTGGTATCCGTAGGCGCGATCATATATCACCTTTTCTCATCCGTCTTCACTGGCCCCCAGTCAAGCAGCGAGTTCAAAATCCTTGTTCTCATATATCATATATCATATATCATATAGCAATGCATAAATAACAGTGCCCCACCTACTTGCCCGAGCTAATTTCTATCATCATTCCAGCAAACGTAATCTTTGTTCCTCCAAGGACATTATCAGACATGCAGGTGATCGTGGATTCTCAGTGTACGGTCCACGACCCGTTGCTGCAGATCTTTAATGAATTATTTTAATTGTATTTCTTTTTCTTTTTCTTTTCTTTTCTTTGTACTGTGAAGCGCTTTGAACTAAGCGTTCCTTTAGTAACATCATGTAAACTTTATATATAATACAAGTCAGTGAAATGGGTCGCCAGTTATCAATTTGGTCCAGAGGTCCAGATCACGTACTTTTTTGGGAATCAAAATAATTTTTGACATCTTCCAATCTTCAGGAATTTTCTGGTTAAGAAACTTTGCTGGGTATGAAACTGATGAAAATGGTACCATTACAAAAAATATTTAGACTTGCTTGAGCAAGTCAGCCTGGGTTGAGTTAAACGAGATCTGCTCAAAACTAGCCATCGAGTTGGTTGAATCAAACAACGTAAACTTTGCGTATGCCATAAAGGCAGGTGAAACTGTAATGGTTTGTCATAAAGTAATTTATTATTTTATCATAAAGAAACTGACTGAAACTGCAACTGGAAAAATCTTAAATCACAGGGAAGACTTGCGGACCTCGAGAAAGCAGATTATGCATGTTCGATGGAGCATTTAAAGAATGGTGATTTAAGTGTTGACCTGCTTAAGTTTACCATCAAAGCTAGACTCCAAATCGCTGAATCAAATTCTTTGCTCCATGTAATGTTTCCTCAGGTCAGCAAGTCGTGCCCTCTTTGCAGAAATTCATAGGATACAATGTCACATGTAGCAAACGGCTGCATGTAATTTCATTACAATTACATGTGAAGACACAACCGGATCATCAATATCATTGAAAAGGAAATTTAAAAAATATAACAGGTGTGATATCTACCGTGAAAAGATCATCGCAGGTGCCCTGATCACGAGTGATGATGATGAAATTGAATTCGCAAACATCTTTCAGGACATTCAAGCAAGAAAAACAGACTTATTTCTCATTGATCACGAAAACATGAAGTGTTTCATCTTGGAAGTAACTTGTCCTTTCGTTGCTTTCATTGAGGAAAGTTACAACACAAAATTCCAAAAGTATACTCCTCTTTGTAACTTGCTCACATTGTGCGGATTTGATTGCAAAATCATTGTCT
The DNA here is from genome assembly GCF_039555335.1 of Amphiura filiformis. Classification (NCBI taxonomy): domain Eukaryota; kingdom Metazoa; phylum Echinodermata; class Ophiuroidea; order Amphilepidida; family Amphiuridae; genus Amphiura; species Amphiura filiformis. Next base: position 976,186 of record NC_092641.1, on the reverse strand, counting down.
TTGTGATTGGGTCACTCGGCCATATTCATCACCGTTTCCGAAGTGGGTTGAAGAAACTTGGCTTCCCCAAACGTGTTTCCAAGGCTGTTGCCAAGTATGCTTCTGTCAGTTCCATGATTGGAACCAACATCATCTGGAGACTGCGAAACAGGCTCACCAAAATGGTAGACTCTTTATTACTTTGTAAAAATCTGGATATCCGTGTGCTGTTACTAACCATGCTAACACACATAGGGTATATGACATATGACTTCTTGCCAACGTGTAATGTCTATAATATATACGCCTATGAACATTATACATATTTTGCAGTGTCAACCCAGGGTGACCGTTGAAGACATATTGTCAACTTGGAGGCCATTTGATGTTCTAGTTGACATGTTCGTTATTTATTAATTTGCAAACTTGAATGAAGATGTAGGCCTGCGCACACTGTACACATGTCAGTCCTTATTTAACGGGAATTAAATGTATAAGAACAGCTCTAGGGTGTACATGATACGTCGTAGCTCTATATCAAAATCCATATCACATTGTCTACCCAGGGTAAGGTTATCCTGGGTAACCTTACCCTGGGTAGACGATCGGATGGGTATTTCTATTCGTGCATATAGCACATATATATATATATATAGAGGTCGAAGTTCTGCGTGACGCTGGTTATTTATATGGTCGACAGTTGGGTATACAAAGTTTGGCACAGCGCCTGATAATAATGTAAAATACATTAAATTACACAACGTTTCGGGTATAACCCTTTTACAAGTGTGAGCAAATGCAATGATACCTTACAGAAGCAAGCAAAAAATGTGTGAGGCCATGAACAAAGGGAAGAAAAAAACCCATGGGTAATGACCAAACACTTACATATATATATATATACATATATATGCATATGTAGGTAGGTATGTGTATGTATGTATGTATGTATGTATGTATTTTCTCAAAAAGTGAAAAATAGGAAAACACCCCTCCTAAAAAGGGAACAAACCAATTAGATTTTGTACTTTTTCTTTCATATCCGTTAAGATTAATATATCAACTTAACACCTGCAGAGTATATTTTTGACTGTGAATGGTTTTCTGTAATTATCTTTGATTATCTTCAAAATCCCCATTTTCTAGCTTTGTTGTTGTTGGAAAAGGGAGGCTATTTTAGGGGGGTCTTGTATCTCGTACCAGAGGGTCGTGATAATTTTTTAATGTCACCAGTGTGCATAACATGGGACACTTGCACAACCATTAAAACATGAAAGAAATCTGCCTACCCTAGTTTTCCTCGGTCTGTCTGGTCCTATCAGATATTCTGTGTTAAGCTTTATTTTCTTTAAAAACTTAATCAATTTTAAAAATCCCATTGTGCAAAGATAAATACACCCAATATACCGTCTCAGTGTCACGTTACCGAACATTTAAATAAGCAAGCAACATTGCATATATTATGTACGAGGGTCAATGAAATAAATACTTCCTTCGAAAGAAAGTTATTTGAAATATCTCATAGGACCTCAAAACCACACAGTACCCCCTGCAGTACTCTACTATGTTAAGGCACGCCATCTATGACCCATTGACCTGAACAGTAAACCATGTATACATTGAATTAACTGATGCATGACTAACTGTTGCATGTCTGTTCGATTAATAGACGATAAGCGTACATAGGCACGGCAACATGTTGAAATAATGATAATCACATTTAACTCTCAGTTCAGTAACCAGTAATTAACTTGATATCTTTAATTATTTGTGAATTGAACAAAAAGTGATATTTGAAAATTTACTATTCCTAGGTCAAGTTATCATTAGCAACGTCATCGAATGGTTCATTTGCAAAATATACTGAATTAAAATTGTTCCTGGTAAAGAGTCAAAACTGACATGCTTGAGACTATGGAAAGGCTACAGCCACTTCTACCATTTATTTTGCTGTTAGTTTCTGAAGTTGCCATTTCTCCACAAAACGTGCACGCTCAGCCTGGTAAGTATCAATTTATAGTTACACGTAACCTTCCCATCAACGGCTTTAAACCTGGTGGACACAGGAGTCCCCCCCCCCCACACACACATATGAAAAGGCTATCAGCCAGTTCTGCATTTTATTTTGCTGTTCCACGTAACCTTTCCATCGAATGCGTCAATCCCGGGGCGTCAATCCACCACCATATCCCCCACCCCTCCCACAGTAGGGCCACAATATCAAACGTCCTTACCCAGAATTTGGCAACTTCAATCATAAAGTAACAAGCGTAGTGTTATTCGATTTCGAGCAAGCACAACATCGTAATCTATGTGTAAAATTACGGCTTCAATTGGGCCTTTTTTTAGAGATATATTCCAATTTCTGAGGCACATCCCTCTCAGACAATCCTGCATCGCGCGAGTCTATTAGGCCCATTTTTGAGGCCCAGGCCCATATACTAGAAATGTTTTGGGGCGGATTTTGAAAAAGTACACCTCTTCTTTCAAAATTTGGACCCTTTTTGACCAAAAAGGCGTAAAAAACACTATTTCTTTCGCCCGATACGCAAATGGGACTTATTGGATCAAAAGGGGGAACTTCCGGCCCTATGGCGAGGTATGTTCTACTTTAACCATTAACCAATAATACGTAGTGTAAAAATGTGTCCAAATGGCTCAATTGGGGCTTCATAACTTCTGAGGGGGGCACGTTCCCCTCAGACACCCCTCCGTCGCGCAAGCGCGTCATACCGCGCTCACACGAAGAAATACTCATTACAAAAGGATATGTCCCCCCCGCCTTTTCAAAATGGATTGACGCCCATAATTTCCTATCAAATTGTGTCAACAAATCGGTATGATGGAGGCTAACTTATATATATATAGTAATGATCGTCATTGTTTTGTTGTTGTTGTTTTTTTGTGTGTGTTTTTTTTTCTGGGGTGGGGTCTAAAGCACATACCGTGATATTTTTATCAATACTTCTATTCTCACATGAACCGAACGCTAACATATAGATTTTCGAATATTTTTAAAAATGATATGAAATTAAATTTTAAAGAAACGAAGAGAGGGATAGAAAAAGAAAGAGAGTGGGGTGAAAGAGGAAATATGTAGGAGAGATGGGGAGTGAGAGAAGAGAGAGAGAGAGGGAGAGAGAGAGAGAGAGCTTGCTTTCTTTCATTCTTTTTCTTTCTTTCTTTCTTTTTCTTTCTTTCTTTCTTTCTTTCTTTCTTTCTTCTTACTTTCTTTATTTCGTTCTTTATTTGTTTATTTATATATTTATTTATTTATGCTGTTATAACATAATTACGCTGTTTTATGTATTTTATTTATTTATTTATTTATTCATTTATTTATTTATTTATTTATTTATTTATTTATTTATTTATTTATTTATTTATTTATTTATTTATTTATTTATTTATTTATTTATTTATTTGATTATTTATTCAGAGAACCATTTCGCAGTGTACACATAAATTATTAATCAATTTATTTGTTATTACCCCCCCCCCCTCCCACACCACATCCTGAAACAGGTCGATAGTCCGGAAGGTTCGTTAGTCCAAAAATTAAATAACATATAAACGATAATCCTTACCCCGTCTTTACCCTATAAACTTCACCATAACCCTAGCCTATAACCTAAGCCCTAATCCTAAACCTAAACATAACCCTGACTTTAATTTTAATTCTGACCCTAACCCTAGCCTATCTATCATGGGTTTTTACACTTTACTCCATTCAAAACAATGGGCAAACTGCCAGTGGTATCATTGAGGAGTTTCTTGAAAATATTGATATTCCTAAATTAGGTGACGATTATAAACAACCCCTTGATCTGCCAATTTCAAAACAGGAATTGTATAACACCCTTGTTTCAATTAATCAAAACAAGACTCCAGATTATGATGGTATCTTGTTAATTTAATTCCTTTAATGGGGAATAGTGTAATATTTCAGTCTCAAGAAATGGTATTGTTACTTTATTTTCTAGGCCCATTGTAGTCCCATTTCACTGTTGACAGTTGATTTTGCAAATCGTTTAAAAAAGTACTTGAGCCAGCTAATTAATCCTAATTATGGATATAAATGAATTTACTGGTATTACTGAAATTCCAGGGGCAATCCATCTTTTAGATATTAAAAAGGCCTTTTTTTGGTTTAAGTCTTAAAATATTTAATTTTTGGTATAAATCTTATTCACTGGATAAAAAGAAACCTTTATTTTCAAAGGACAAGTTATGTGGTCAGTAATGGGTTTTTCACAAAACCCATCACAATGGATAAAGGTATTTTTCACGGCTGTCCTATTATGCCTTATTTGTTCCTGATGGTTATTGAAACAATGGCACTTGTCATTCGCCAGGAGAGAGAGTTGAAAATTTCTTTGTTAGCAGATGACTCAACCTGTTTTCTGGATGGCTCGTCTAATTCCTTTAACAATCTTTTTGAAACTTTACAAAGATTTGCGACTTGTTCTAACTGCAAGATTAATCTCACCAAATCTGAAGCTATTTGGATTGGCTCAATGAAAGATTCTTTAAATTGTCCCTTTTCTGGGCAAGTTCTTCTATGGAAAACTAGATATTTAAAAACTTTGGGTATTAATTTTATTAATCTGGGTATTATTTTTTAATTGACATAAAAGTAAATGTTTGATCTCAACTATAAGGTTAAGCTTAAACAGATTGAGGGAACCTTAAATAGCTGGCGCTAGATACCTTTCTTTGATAGGAAACATTTGCGTTACTAAAACACTTCTTTTGCCTCAGCTGCTCTATCTTTTTTCAGTTTGAACATTAAAATTCCCAATTTTGTTTTTTCAAATTCACATGGAACGGTGGTAATGATAGAGTCAAAAATGCGTGTGCAATGCTTTTTCTCTGTGTGGCCTCCGCATAACAGACGCTTACACTTTTGCCTTGGCTCAAAAATGTATTCGGTTAAATACTGCTTCATAATAATTCTATCAGTCTTTGGAAAACAGAACTCCAAAGATTCCAAAGACATGCTTATTCAATCATGATTGAGAAATGTGTTCTTGAAAAACGTATTTGTTTTTGGAATGAGTCTGCTGATGACCCTGAGGACTTCGAATGGGTTCAAATTTATATTCGTAATATTAAATGTTCAATTGATTCTCAATTTTACTCATTTTATTTCAAAATCTTCCATAAAGCCATTGCTTTCAATGATTTCTTGTTCAAAATTAATAGGAGGGATTCTCCAGATTGTTCATTTTGCCTGAAACAATAACCCATGTTTTTTGTGATTGTGAGAAAATCAAGCTCCTTTGGGGAGATATAATAAAAACTATTAAAGATGATATTGATTTTGATATTTCAACCTTTGATAAAATGTTTGGGTGCTCGATGATATGTTTTTGAAATACCGTAAAATTCCGTCTACAAGCATATATATGCCTCTAAACGAGGTTTTTTTGACACAAGAGACAAGGGGCAGACAATCTCAACAAAAACGTTATTTGGAGTTTGAACAACTATATTACTGATAAAGGCGGCTGTACAAACAGGTATATTTGTAAGACCAATCTATTGCAATGTTTTTGAGGAGGGTATTGGCCTTTCATATCTTTCGTTAAAACAAAACCTCGTTTAGAGGCATATATGCTTCTAGACGGAATTATACGGTACTTCTTCTTGCGTGTGGAATACTATATTCATGTGTGTAAATTTCAAAACAAATCTCGCAATACAATTGGTTTTAAGGTTTTTATTAAAATATACATAGATACAGAGTAGGCCTATATCATTGCTAAAGAGAAAAACAAACTCTAATGTCACTTTCGTAAATGGAGATTTGACATCTAGATTTCAGGTAATTTTGTATTATTTGAAAAAAAGTTTGCACACTATGTGACTGGATTATTATTGTGACTTTGTGCTTATGCGGGAGATAAAAGGGAGACACCTTATCCCAGTGTCGAGGAGCGGAAAAATACCTTTTGCCAGCATTTGGGCACATGTGCCAACTCTTTCCATCTATCCTGGATTTTCTCCAGTTGGGTACTTACACTTTGTCCCATTTTGGATGATCAATCAATCAATCAATCCCTGAAACTTATATAGTGCCTAAAAGCAAGAAAACTTTCACTAAGGCGCTGGACACATACCAAGATCATCATATGCAAACAAATGAAAAGAAATACATACATGATATCAATTCAAACTATACACAATTACAAAGAAAGTTAATGCTTATATGCAATTCCAAACAGGTGATGTTTAACTAGTTTCTTAAATATGACAATGGATTCTTCATTTCTGATGTGTTTGGGCAGTTTGTTCCAGATGCGGGGTCCATAGCAGGAGAAAGACCTGTCCGCGAATGTTGAATGTTGAGTTCATATTTCAATTAAGAATTGTGTTGATGATGTTGTGGAGCAAAGGCGTCTGCGACTAGTTTGTTCATGAAGCATATCAAAAATATAATCCGGAGTTTGTTTGTGAGAAGATTTGTAAACGAGGACAAGGATTTTAAAATCAACTCGTTCCTTAATGGGTAACCAGTGCATGTCAATGAGATCATTTGTGATGGAGTCATACTTGCGTTTCCTGGTAATTAGGCGTGCAGCAGTACGCTGGATATTTTGAAGACGCTTGAAAAGTGTTTCGCTGATGCCGACAAGTAAACTATTACAATAGTCTAGCATTGATTCTACCTACATACACTGCTCTATTTTTTCATCTTTCAATCTGTCTAGTACCTTCTCTACCTTAAAACTACCTTTCGCAACACAGCTGGATAGGAAAGTTGAGCCAAATTAGTTGGCTTGGTAGCTTGTTTTTGTCTGGTGTTGTTTTTGGATGGGCGCTTTCATTATAAGTTTCATAGAGAATGGGAGTTCTTATTCCACATACTAGGGTAAAGGCGCTGAAATCCTGCACATATGGGCACATAACACATTTCACACTGGTGGTACAGGACACAGATCCCCAGTGTGAAGGTGACGATGCAACCCCATCGGACATCAGGAAATCAGCGATGCTGTCAAATTAAATCCGGACTGCGGACTAAAAGGTTGTTCACAGACGGACAACATCGTCCTTTTCCTTTATCAGGTAAAAGCTAGTGTGAGTGCCAGCTTGTGTTGTGACTTTTACTTCTTCCCTTCATCTTTTCTTTCTTGCTGTCCCAATCATAGTGTTTAGTGTAGGAATGCGGATTCTCAGGGGGCGCTGAGACCTCCTGTCAGTATAACAGCAAGAGCTGACTTCAAGAACTCCTCTCTTCCAACTCGGAGCTCATCCAGCCTCTACCACTTTACCTCGCTAGTGTGGTATGAGTGGGCAGAAGGAAGGGAGACTTTTGTAGGGTGCTTTTTTACAACCTCCTTTAACCCAGCTATGGGTAAATAACGAATACTGGCTATGGTTTAAATAGTCGTTAATGGTCAACAACATTGATGTATGTGTTGCGCCGGAAGAATCAATGGTATGGTCAACGACAAAACACAATTACACAAAGCTCACATCTGGCATCCAGGGAGATGGTTTATGTCAAGAGGAGGCTAGTACTGAAAGAACTCAGGAATGGCCCTCTACTGTTGGTACGAAAGGACCTGGCCACCCACTGTACTATTTGGCCTCGATTGTAAACATGAGAGTACGGAATCAAAAGAAAACGAGGGTATCGGAAGGTGCGACCCGCAGGCCGGAAGATACGTCAATGGCTGCTGGGGAAGAGAGAGATGCTGCTCAGAGTACACCTGTTGGTGATGACAGATCAGGATTAAAGCCTGCTACAGGAAGTCCTGTTCTTGACGATCCCAGGAAGGAAAGGAACAGCATCCCTTTAAGGAAGCCAATAGATATTGCTACACAGAATGTACGCAGTATGTCAGGAGGAAAGATTGAAGTTGTGGAGAAGGAGATGGTTGCAAACAATTAAGATCCTAGGAGTAACAAGGGAGGTTAACTACAGATGATGGAAGTATGTTCATCTATTCTGGAAAAGATACTGGAAGGAAATGAGGAGGTGTGGGTTTCATAATAGAAAGAACCACAGCCAAGTGTGTTTTGGGATATAATCCGATAAATGAGAGAGTGATGACTGCAAGACTGCAAGGACGTCCTTTAAATATTTCTGTCATACAAGTTTATGCACCAACATCAGATGCATCATAGAGCGAGATGACATACTTCTATGCGATGGTACAATGTGTTATGGATAGCATACGTAGAAGAGACTTACTCATCGTACTTGGGGATTGGAATGCTAAGATTGGCAAAATGAAGGAGAAAACTGGGTGTATAGGCCAATATGGACTTGGGACCAGAAATGAACGTGGAGACAGACTGGAGGAATTTTGTGAAGCTAATAACCTAGTCATTGGGAACACGTCATTTCAGCAGCATCCACGGAGACTATGGACTTGGTTGAGCGCAGGAGATCACTCCAAAATGTCAGGACACGACCAGGCGCTGAATGTGGTAGTGACCATCAGCTACTTGTAGCCAAAGTGAAACTAAAACTGAAAGCTAAGAGAGACAATGCATCACCTACCAGGTATGATGTTGACAACTTCCCCACTCAAATTTTTCTGTAGAGGTGAAGACCAAGTTTGACGAGTTACTGAAAGTTAATGAAGATTAGCAGACCCCAAATGAATTGTGGGAAGACATGAAAGAAGCAGTCCAGAGCACAGCAAAGAAGTACATCCCCCGAAAGAAGAAACGGAAACAGCCGTGGATCTCTCAGCAGACCTTAAACCTAGCTGATGACAGGAAGAGAGCCAAGGCAGATGGAGGAAAGGAAAAATGTTCACGCTTAAACAAAGAGGTCTCCAAACGGGTTAAGGAGGACAATAGAATCTATATCGAAAGAAGTGTGTGGAAATGGACAGATGTAAGGGTGACTCAAAAATAGCTTTTGGTATTGCCAAAGAACTTACTAAGAAGTGGACCCCCAGGATGGATGTTATAAATGATGAGAAAGGTAACACTCTTACAGAAAGTGAAGACATCAAGAGGCGATGGGTTCAGTATTATAGTTTCCAGCTGTTTGAGGCACAAGATGACAAGGTGTATGTACAGTGTGAAACGAGTGAGGAATTAAGAACCTCCACCATTGAGATCTGAAGTTGAGCTTGCCATGGAACAAATGAAAAATGCTAAGTCACCTGGCATTGATAATGTAGTTTATGAGTTGTGGAAGAAAACTGGGAAAGAAGGGATAGACCTAATATGGCGTCTATGCGGTATCATCTGGAAAAAGAAGAAATGGCCAAGAGACTGGTGCAGGGCAGTATTTATTCCACTGCCGAAGGTAAATTTGAAAGAGTGTGCCAATCATCGGACCATCAGCCTGATTTGTCATGCAAGTAAAGTGCTTCTGAAGATCATCATCAAGAGAATGAAGAACAAAATGGAGCAAGAAATATCTGATGAGCAGGCAGGATTTCGTGAAGGAAGGGGGACTAGGGACCAAATTGTCAAAATCAGGAATGTGATTGAGAAATGCACAGAGCATAGACTTCCTCTTTACATGTGCTTCATAGATTACAGTAAAACTTTTGACTGTGTTAGCCACCTTCAGATGTGGGAAACTATAAAAAGGCTCCTTTCCCAGGTCATCTTGTGGATCTGATCAGCTGCTTACATGAATACCAACAATCGGCAGTCAGAACAAGTTGTGGGGACACATATTGGTTCAAGATTGGAAGAGGCTTAAGACAGGTCTGTGTGCTATCACCAAATCTATTTAACATCTACTCTGAAGACATATAATGAGAACAGCTTTGGAGGGGTTTGAAGATGGAGTGAAGTTTGGCGGTACAAGAATTACTAACCTGAGAAACGCCGATGATACCACTCTTATTTGTAGCAGCAGAGTAGAGCTGATTGATCTTTTGAAGCGCATCAAAGAGGCCAGCGAAGAAAAACACCTTCTCCTGAACACAAAGAAGACAAAAATAATGGTTGTACACAGAGAGCGGAAAAGTGATGAGTTTGTGATAGATGGACAGCAGATTGAGGAGATGAAGCATTTTGAATATCTGGGTTCAATGATTAACTGCAGTGGTGACAGCACAATAGAAATTACGAGAAGACTGGCTATTGCAAGGACAATTGTGAAGGGCATGTCAAGCATATGGTAAAGCAGGGTCTATCCATTGACCTTAAGGTACGCCTACTTCGTGCAACTGTGTTTTCCATTGCTACTTACGGATGCGAGTCTTGGGCTATGACCAAGAATGATAGGAAAAGAGTAGTTGCTTTTGAGATGTGGTGTTACAGGAGACTTCTACAAGTGACATGGAAAGACAGGAGAACAAATTCCTGGATCCTCGACAAGATTGGTACAAGTCTAACCATCAGAAACAGCATAATGGAGAGAAAGCTGAAGTACTTCGACCACATTGTCAGGAAACATGGAGGTGTAGAAAAACAAATTTTGCAAGGGGCTATGGAAGGCCGACGAAGAAGAGGACGTCCACCAACATCTTGGACAAATGACGTGAAGCTGGTTTCTAACCAAGGAATGCAAGGTGCAACGCATCAGATCGAGTGAGATGGCGTACTCTTGTGAAGACCACAGGAGCGCTACACAGCGCCACCTGACAGAGAGAGAGAGAGAGAGAGAGAGAGAGAGAGAGAGAGAGAGAGAGAGAGAGAGAGAGAGAGAGAGTGAGTGAGTGAGAGAGATAGAGAGAGAGCTTATGCGCATGTAATTAGTGTGTTTGGGTAGAAGTGACTGCATAATTTGTATAACCATTTTTGCTTCATTTTTGCACTGCCGCCTTCAGGGGCAGTGTTTTATTTTTACCGCGTTGTTTCTTTCTTTGTTTAAGTTAGGCGTGCAGCCACTTATTTCTTTCTTGCCATTTCTTTCTTTCTCACAATTTGCAACTTCCTCCACATCCTCAATCGGATTTTGATCAAAATTAGTCACAAGCCGTATTGGGTAGCTGGCTACAAAAGTTATCAAATGTTTTAATGTCAGAGGTCATCCAGGGGTCACAGGGGTCAAAATGGTCATTTTGCCTCACATTTGCCCCCCCCCCCCTTCTTTAGTCTAGTGTTTTGATAACAAGAGATAACCACAGACAATGGTTCTGCTGTATGTGCTTCAAAACGTTTTGATCTTCGTCAGCTGCAATCCATACACCCTTCATGTAACACATGGCTTGAATCTTCCACACAGGGAGTGAATATTGCAAACGGAGTTACCCATTTAGGTAGGCCCATTTGAAATTCACAATCCCTGTGTGGGAGATTAAGGTTATGTCTTCCGGAGAGGGTGTATGAATGTCAACTGGAACAGCCCAGTTGGGGAGAATGAAACCACAAGTGGGCGATTCACACGAGACAAACTGAGGTATGTTCAGATGCCAATTTTGTTACATATCTTGAGAGAGTTTGTTAATTATCTGTAACTTGTGATGTGATGCCTGTATGCTAGATATAACCAGCTATATCATTTCCACTGGTTGCTATACTTGTGTGTGGGGTGGGTATAGTGGCTAAAACTGCATCACGCTTTCCATGATGCATTTATGAAAATCAATAATTCACACTATATAGTTGAATTACAAATTCAAATATGACCGTACAAAATTGCAAAGGTCATGTGAGGTCAAATGTCAGGTCACATTAGAAGTTGCTTCGATTGGGCTGCAACTCGGGGAAAATGATCCCTGACTTTTGGGGAGTATGTAACCGCAAAGGTCATGTGAGGTCAAAGGTCGGGTCAAATTTAAAGTTGCTCTGATTGTGCTGCAACTCGGGGAAAATGACTCTTGACACTTGGGGAGTATAAAACTGCAAAGGTCATGTGAGGTCAAAGGTCGGGTCAAAGTGAATGTTGCTCCAATTGGGCTATAACTCGGGGAAAATGATCCATGACTCTTGGGGAGTATGAAACCGCAAAGGTTAGGTGAGGTCAAAGTTCAGGTCAAATTTAAATGTTCTCCAATCAGGCTTATAACTTGGGGACAATGATCCGTGACACTTAAAATCGCAAAGGTCATCTGAGGTCAAAGGTTAGGTCAAATTTAAAGTTGCTCTGATTGGGCTGCAACTCGGGGAAAATAATCCCTAACACTTGGGGAGTATGCAACCGAAAAGGTCATCCGAGGTCAAAGGTCGGGTCAAATTTAACGTTGCACAGTATTGCTGCGTGATGATGTCATCCATACGCCTTTCTGCCGACCACTACATTTGCTCTAGCACTTACATGCTTACACCGATTTTGACCTAACCTAGTCACAACCATCATTGACCATTCCCCTACATGTCATATGAAACTCGTGGGATCAAAGGTCACGCAGGGGTCATAGGGGTCAAAAACGTGATTTCAACTCAAAATGCTTCTTCTCTTACAGATTACGTAGGACAGTGACACCACTTCCACAGATGCATTGTTATTATCCAGTGTCTATGGGGTCCTCACAGATTTGGGGTCAAAGGTCATTAAGGGGTCACTTCCGGTATAAAACGAAAAACCTTCAAAAATGTATTTGCTAAGAAAAACATAGAACAGTAACGGTATGTTCACACATAAGTTGTAGTTACCCTGTGTATATGTGGTATTTTTTATTTAGGGTCAAAGGTCATTAAGGGGCAACTTCCGGTATAAAACGAAAAACATTCAAAATGCCCCTTCTGCCACAAATAACATAGCAAAGTGATGCCACGTGCACCCATGCATTGACATTAGCCAATGTCTATGGGGTTTTCATATATTTTGGGGTCAAAGGTCATTAGGGGTTACAACACGGCTGTGTTCGTGGTCTTAGACAACAGTTAAGTCTAGTTCTTTCTTCTTCTTCTTCTTCGTCTTCTTCCTTCTGTCAAACATCACCCATCGTAGCCATATGCTTTCAACCAAGTTGATCATAGTTGGTCATTAGGACCATTGAGTGGTGCCACAAATGTCACATGATCATTTCCGGTCAAAGGTCATCCACTTCCGGTCAGTGGCCAAAAACGTGATTTTCACTAAAAATGATTCTCCTTCCACATATTACATAGCACGGTCACGGTTGTTTGATGTATATCGAATTGGCTTCATTATTAAGAAAATGCAAACTATAGATGGCGCTATTTATCATAAATCATATTTCTTAATTTGCAAGGGGTGGGTAATCAATACTGCCATTTAAACAGGTGAAATAGGTGAAACAAGCAACAAAGAAATTTTATAAACATATTTCATCAAAAAATAAAAGGAATTATTTTTATTAAAAGCCTGAAAGAGTAATTTCCAGTATCTAAATAGCGCCACCAATCTTGTCATAAATAGATACATGTTATATCCGAAAAAGCTTTAACAAATTGAAAATGACTCAAAAGCATATGTACACATGAGTATGATACCGCTATAAGCTGTTTAAGCCTAAAAATTGGGTTGTACATGATGTTTTGTTTGAAAAAACTAATAAATGATCACATCAAACAACCGTGCGGTGACACCACTTGCACACTTGCATCACCTATGGCCAGTGTCTAAAAGTTATACACAGAATTGGGATCAAAGGTCATTAAGGGGGCACTTCTGGTCAAAAACCAAAAATGTTTAACATTTTTTATTAGCCAGAAAAAACATAGCAGAGTCACGGTATGTTCATAGATGACTTGTTATTACATAGTTAATATATAGTATTTTTTTAATTTGAGGTCAAAGGTCATTAAGGGGCCACTTCCGGTTAGAAACCAACAATTTTGGTTTTCACTCAAAATGCTTCTTCTTCCATAAATTACATAGCACCGTGACGTCATTTGCGCGCATGCATCATCTACGGTCAGTGTCTAAAAGATATACACATAATTGGGATCAAATGTCATTAAGGGGTCACTTCCGGTCAAAAAAAATGTTCAACATTTTTTATTAGCCAGAAAAAAACATAGCAGAGTCACGAAATGTTCACACATGACTTGTTATTACATAGTAAATATATGATATTTTTTTATTTGAGGTCAAAGGTCTTTAAGGGGTTACTTCCGGTATAAAAGGAAATACCTACAAAACATGTTATTAGCGAAAGAAAACACAGTACAACGGTATGTTCACACAAGAATTGTGGTTGCTCAGTTTATGTAATATGTTTGCGGGGTCAAAGGTAATTAAGTGGTCATTTCCGGTTTTCAACAAAATACCTGGTGGCAGTGCTAGCGGTCGCAGGTGACCGCAATCGTATCTAGTTGCCTTAGCCAGTTTCACGGCTTAGGCTTTCTTTTTACCGCGTTCTTTCTTCTTCTTTCTTTCTTGCCTTAGCCAGTTTCACGGCTAAGGCTTTCTTTTTACCGCGTTCTTTCTTGCACAGCCGCCATCGGCGCTGGGGTTTCTTTTCTCCGCGTTCTTCTGTCAACATTTTGCAGACCCCCTCGAAATTTACAAATTGCTCTAGCTCCGACATGCTTTCATCGATTTCAACCAAACTTAGACACACTCATCACTGGCACTTGCTACAAATGTCAAATGATCAACTTCCGGTCGCTGGTCATCCACTTCCGGTCAATGGCCAAAAACGTGATTTTCACTAAAAATGCTTCTTCTTCTACATAATACATAGCACCGTGACGTCACTTGCACACATACATCACCTATATCCAGTGTCTAAAAGTCCTTCACAGAATTGGGATCAAAGTCTGAAAAATTTGTAAAAAAGAGTCAAAAAATCACTGCCTTTACAAATTACAAAGCAGAGAGTCGCCATTAGCACACATGCATTGCTACTAGTCAGGGTTTTTTAGGATACCTACAGTTTTGGGGTCAAAGGTCATTAAGGGGTTACTTCCGGTCAAAAACCAAAATTATCAAAAATGTTAAAACAATTTTTATCTCAAAATGTAAACAAACCAGAGTAATATAACCATCATACATGAATTAGTTTTACCTGATGTATGCATGGTATATTTATGTTGGGTTCAAAGGTCATTAAGGGGTCACTTCCTGTTTTTAGCTTAATAACTTCAAGAATTTTTATCTTGACAACTAAACATAGTAGTATTTTTAAATTAAAATTGGAACAATTCATTTTGTAGGTGTACATAAGGTTTTTTTTTTTTTGAGGTCAAAGGTCATTAAGGGGTCAAAAGGTCAAACAAAAATTTAAAAAAATCAAAATCCATGTATAAGTTCCGATTAAGCTAAAATTCACCCGGAATATTCCTTATGACATCCTAAGCACTATGTAATATTTTTGCGGGGTCAAAGGTAATTAAGGGATCACTTCCGGTTATCAACAAAACCGCCTGGTGGCTGTGCTTGCGGTCGCAGGTGACCGCAACCGATCGTACATCTAGTTGCACAGCCGCCATCGGCGCTGTGCATTGTTTTTACCGCGTTCTTCTTTCTTCTGTCAACATCATAATCAGCCATCGTAGCCACATGCTTTCAGGCATGTTGACCATACTTGGTCAGTAGAACCGTTTGGTGGTGCCACAGATGTCACATGATCAACTTCCGGTCAAATGTCATCCACTTCCGGTCAATGGCCAAAACTTGGATTTTCACTTAAAATGCTACTCCTCCCACATATTACATAGCATCGTGACGTCACTTACACACATGCATCATCTATATCTAGTGTCTAAAAGTTACTCACAGAATTTGGGTCAACAAAATTTGTAAAAAATATTCAAAAAATCACTGTCTTTACAAATTACATAGCAGAGAGTCGCCATTAACACAGATGCATCGCTACTAGCCAGGGTCTTTAGGATGCCTACAGTTTTGGGGTCAAAGGTCATTTTAGAGGTTATTTCCGGTCAAAAACGAAAATTATCAAAAATGTTTAAACATTTTTTATCTCAAAATTTAAACAGACAAGAGTAATAAAATCATCATACGTGAATCAGTGTTACCTGATGTATGCATAGTATTTTTATTTTGGGGGTCAAAGGTCATTAAGGGTCATTTCCTGTTTTAGCTAAATAACTTCAAGAATTTTTATCTCGACAACTAAACATAGTAGAATTTTTAAATTAAAATTGGAACAATGCATTTTGTCGGTGTACATCAGGTTTTTTTTATTGAGGTCAAAGGTCATTAAGGGGTCAAAAAGTCAATCATCAATTTAAAAAAAATCAAAATCCATGTATAAGTTCCGATTACGCTGAAAATTCACCATGAATATTCCTTATGACATCCTAAGCACTATGTAATATTTTTTCGGGGTCAAAGGTAATTAAGGGATCACTTCCGGTTCTCACAGATTCGGGGTCATAACTCATTTGTCACTGCTGGCTGTGCATGCTCGCGGTCGCAGGCGACCGCAATCACGTCTTGTTGCACAGCCGCCATCGGCGCTGTGCATTCTTTTTTCCGCGTTCTTCTTTCTTCTTCTGTCAACATCATATAATCAGCAATCGTAGCCACATGCTTTCAGCCAGGTTGATCATAGTTGGTCACTAGGACTATTGGGTGGTGCCACAGATGTCACATGATCCACTTTCGATCAAATGTCATCCACTTCCGGTCAGTGGCCAAAACCGTGAGTTTCACTAAAAATGCTACTCCTTCCACATATTACATAGCACCGTGACGGCACTTGCACACATGCATCACCTATAGCCAGTGTCTAAAAGTTATACCACAGAATTTGGATCAAAGGTCATTAAAGGGTCACTTCCGGTAAAAGTCTGACAAATTTGTAAAAATATTCAAAAAATCACTGTCTTTACAAATTACATAGCAGAGAGTGGCCCTTAGCACCCATGCCTAGCTACTAGCCAGGGTCTTTAGGATGCCTACAGGTTTGGGGTCAAAGGTCATTAAGGGGTTACTTCCGGTCAAAAACCAAAATTATCAAAAAAGTTTTAAAAAATTTTTATCTCAAAATGTAAACAAACCAGAGTAATATAATCATCATACATAAATCAGTGTTACCTGATGCATGGTATTTTTATTTTGGGTTCAAAGGTCATTAAGGGGTCTCTTCCTGTTTTTAGCTAAATAAATTTAAGAATTTTTATCTCGACAACTAAACAAAGTAGAATTTTTTAATTAAAATTGGAACAATGCATTTTGTCGGTGTACATCAGGTTTTTTTTCATTGAGGTCAAAGGTCATTAGGGGGTCAAAAGGTCAATCATAAATTTAAAAAAAGAATCAAAATCCATGTATAAATTCCGATTACGCTGAAATTCACAAGGAATATTCCTTATGACATCCTAAGCACTATGTAATATTTTTGCGGGGTCAAAGGTAATTAAGGGATCACTTCCGGTTCTCACAGATTCGGGGTCATAATTCATTTGTCACTGCTGGCTGTGCATGCTCGCGGTCGCAGGCGAACGCAATCAGATCTCGTTTCTTCTTCTGTCAACATCATAATCAGCCATCGTAGCCACATGCTTTGAGCCATGTTTAGCCTTGTCATAGTTAGTCACTAGTACCATGTTTAGCCTTGTCATAGTTAGTCACTACTGTCTGTTCAATTAGCTTAGATTCTTGAGTTTTAAGATATTTATTTATTTATTTATTTATTTATTTATTGTGCGAATGGGTCTGTGAATGGGTCTGAGAAGGTGTAATTTATTTTCAATTTGTTATTTCGTTTTGTTTGTTGAAACAAACTGACAAAACTGTGAAACAAAAGAACTTTTGTACAAGAAAATATTATTTAAAACAATCAGGTTACAGAAAACAAATCTTGTAAAGTCACTGTATCTGAAAATGTCAAGCGAATGCTGATATTCTAGGGAAGGAAAACTCAGTTTACATTGTAAACCAGTTGAAATAAGAACGAAATCCATAATTTTAATGTCATTGTTTAGGAAAAAATAATGCTCAGAATAATGTTATATATAAAACGTAATCGCGCCATATAATTTCGTGTAACAAAAACCGGTGGACCATCATCACCTATAGAACCTATCCAATAACCGGAACGGTATAACAATTGAAATGGCAGGACAGATTGGTGGACAGATTGTTTTGCTAAATTGGATAGGGTCGATGCCCTAAGTTGAGAATGGACCGTCCCACTCGATTTGTAAAAAGGTCGCGAACCGTTTCGGTGGACCCAAGTAACTGCCTAAAATGAGGCAAAATTGAAAAGAAATGGGGTTTTAAATTAAACTTTGGAATTTGAACAGTATAAATCACGTTAGGTCTAAGGCTGTGATAACACTTTTCTTTGATGACTTTGGCAACAATTTTTTATTTTTTCAAATATCTTAAAAATTCAAGAATCTAAGCTAATTGAACAGACAGTAGTACCATTGGGTGGTGCCACAAATTACAGAGGACGGTGATGCAACTTGCGCACATGCATTGCTATTACACAGTGTCTATGAATCATACACAGATTTGAGGTCAAAGGTCATTAAGGGGTCACTTCCGGTATAAAACCAAATTCCTTCAAAATTTTTTATAAGCTAAGATAAACATAGGACAGTAACGGTATGTTCACACATGAATTGTAGTTACCCAATTCATATGTGGTATTTTTTATTTGGGGTCAAATGTCATTAAGGGGTACTTCCGGTCTGAGACGAAAAACTTTCAAAATGCCCCTTCTGCCACAATTAACATAGCAAAGTGGTGCCACGTGCACCCATGCATTGACATTAGCCAATGTCTATGGGCGTTTTCATATATTTTGGGGTCAAAGGTCATTAGGGGTCACAACACGGCTGTGTTCGTGGGTTAGACCACAGCTAAGTCTAGTCCTTCTTCTGTCGATCGTTACATTTGCTCTAGCACTGACATGCTTACATCGATTTTGACCTAACTTGGTCATAACCATCACTGACCATGCCCCTACATGTCACATGAAACTCGTGGGGTCAAAGGTCACGTAGGGGTCACAGAGGTTAAAAACGTGATTTCAACTCAAAATGCTACTTCTCCCACAAATTTCGCAGGACAGTTACGCCACTTGCACACATGCATTGTTATTACCCAGTGTCTATAATTTTATGCTAAAACGAAATACCTTCAAAATGTCGACCTTTACATTTGCTCTAGCACTGACATGCGTACAACGATTTTGACCTAACTTGGTCACAATCATCAATGACCATGCCCCTACATGTCACTTCGTCCTACATGTAAATTCGTGGGGTCAAAGTTTAAGTAGGGGTTACAGGGGTCAAAAACGTCATTTCAACTCAAAATGCAAAATAAATCATACACAGATTTAAGGTCAAAGGTCATTAAGGGGTCACTTCCGGTATAAAACCAAATTCCTTCAAAAATGTTATTAGCTAAGAAAAAACATAGGGGAGTAACGGTATGTGCACACATGAGTTATGCTAACCTAATGTATATGTGGTATTTTTTATTTGGGGTCAAAGGTCATTAAGGGATCACTTCCGGTATAACACGAAACATTTTTATTAGCTAAGGAAATCACAGGACAGTAACGGTATGTTCACACAAGAATTGTGGTTACCCAGTTTATGTCATATTTTTGCGGGGTCAAAGGTAATTAAGGGATCACTTCCGGGTTTCAACAAAATACGTGGTGGCAGTGCTCGCGGTCGCAGGTGACCGCAACCGATCGTACATCTAGGTCTTTCTTCTGTCAACATCGTAATCAGCCATCATAGCCACAATGGTAATTAAGTGGTCACTTCCGGTATAAAACGAAATACCTACAAAAATGTTTATTAGCTAAGGAAAACACAGGGCAGTAACGGTATGTTCATACAAGAATTGTGGTTACCCAGTTTATATGTAATATATTTGCGGGTTCAACGGTAATTAAGGGGTCGCTTCCGGTGTTCAACAAAATACCTGGTGGCAGTGCTCGCGGTCGTAGGCGACCACAACCACATCTAGTTTTATTTGTTTTTTTGTGTGTGATTTGTTGTTGATTGTCTTGGACAAATATTAATTAAAGAATGTGTTTTAACAGCTGTTTTGTATTGCCGCATTCTAAACCGGTAAACAATTGTACACACTTTGACATACAACTAATAGTATTAAGCAAGTGGATGACTGTACATGACTCGAGTACATGACCTAGATGGGAAGATGTATACTATACATCACGTTCAAATGACTATAGAGAGATTTTAATTTTCCAATTGTAAACGTAGAACGTACGGTTTTACATATTCATTCATTCATTCATTCATATTTTATTTTGCCAATCACCAATCATTAATACAATCGGTCATTTCAAATGTTTAGTTTTAGTTTTGGTTTTGGTCACGTGGTTTCCTATTATCCTGCCTAACCACTTGAGTCACAAGATATCGAACTCTTTGTTTCTACCTTTTGTTAAAAACTGAACATTTGTATCAGGCAGATTCGGTTTTCGTTTCAATTTCTTATAAGTGGTGTTAAGAAGAAAATTACAGGGTTTCAAGTTACCTAATCTAAGTATACAAAAGAAATGTTTAAATTTCGCAGTGCAATATTCACAAGCAGAGAAGTCAAACAAAACAGTCTACATTTGAAAGCATTGATTTAGTTTGAAATCATTGACTTGAGACTACGAAATAGCCTTAGCTTATTTAACTGTGAAAATATACAGATCATCCAAATATTTCCACAGACATTACAATAGACACTTGCCAGATTATACACTTGAGTGATATAATAGACACTTCAGTGATATAAATACTACTATACACAACTCTATTTATGTGCATGTCGCATGACGGAAGATCAATATCATAGAAAGCTGGTTTAAATTGACTTTTATTCAATTTATTGATTAATTTGGGTATCGCATGATGTGATAGGCCTAGACTTATAGCGTGTTTCTATTGAGCATCTGGAATTTTTCCAGTGAAATTGTTAACCGGGTAATAGCGGAGAATATCGGCTAACGGTCAATTTCTATTGGGGGATGTTATCCGGAAAATGCAAGCAGAGTAAAAGTGCGGGCACGGTGGCTCAGTGGTTACGGCCTTGGACTCATAATCTGAGAGCTTGCTCGACGTGCGTGGGTTCGAGTCCCCGTCCCACCACCGTGTTGCGCCCTTGGGAAAGGTGCTTTACCTCGCTTGCCTCACCCACCCAGGTGCAATGGGAAGCTGTTAGGGTTAGTCACAGTCGTTGTACTGATGAACCATGCGCCATTTGTAGGCTGCAAACGTGGTTCCGGCATAATCTAATGACGGCGGAATAAATCTAAAGCGCTTTGAGGCTGTTTACGGCATAAAGCGCTATATAAATATCCATATTTATTTATTTTTAAAAGAAAGATGGAGAAGAGAGAGAAGAGATCGTCAGGGAAAGAGGGTGTGTGTGTGGGGGGGGGTTAAGGGCAAGGGAGAAGGAGAAACAGAGGGAGAGAGCATTGGAAGTGGGAAGGGAAGGAGGGGGAGATGAAAGCTCAAGAGTGGAGTGGAATAATAGGGAAGAGTCGATATCAAGTGTGGGGGCGGGAGGGGGAGGGAGCATGGGTAAGAGATATGGGTTGTGTTTCCGGGGAATAAACTAATTCATAATCAAATCATCTACATCATCATGCATCGTTTATATATCAGACAAATAAACAAAACACCCCCCTCGATATATGCACATGATTTCTACATGTAGGCCTCGTAGAACTCGGGTGTAATTATAAGGTGTCATGAAAGTGTGCCACCTACCACAGAGAGCATCAACTGTCGCTCGCGTTGATAGATATCCGATAATGAAAATGTTAGCACAATAGGCTATTATATACGTATGGTTATAGGCCATTATACTTTTGGTTATACATACCCTCTTGTGTCCTCTCAGCACAATAGTGTTATGATTGCAGACCAGTTCATCTCCACTTTTTAATCCCTTGATTTTTGGTTTCTGAACAAAAGAGAAACCAAAACTAATGATTTGAAATGAGGGAATGTACAAATGCAATTCAATAATGATATTAGCAGAAGCAATAATAGTGATAATGATAATAATATAAATCATGGTAATAAATAACCAATATAATAATAATAGTAACAATCCTGATAATAGGAATAACATGATAATAATGATAATTATGTAACATAAGACTGAAGCTGACAAAGCCTTTAATTAAGCGTTCACAAGATCTCAGAGAAATACCATGTAGCGGAGTAAAACCACGTAATTGGTTGGGAAGACATCAGAGACAAAGAACAAAACCGAAAACGAAGACACATTACGGAAGCCATCTTGATCCGGCAAAAGCGGGGGGGGGCACTTTCAACCGAGACGAGGACAACCACTTCCTACCCCACATTTATGACCTATTACTCCACTATTATTGATCTATTACTACGCACACAGACTGTTATTCCTAAAGATCTGCAACCTTGGTTTTCAGATTCGTTACGTCAGATGAAACGAGATATTAAAGCAGAACGGACATGAATTTCAAGTGGTCTAACTGTTGACTTAGAGCATTTCAAGAACATTCGAAATGAGTACAATGTTGCTCTGTACCACGCCAAATGTTCTTTCTTTAACAACAAGATCAATGAATGTGGCAATGACTTTAGATCAATGTTTTCTGTCGCAACATCGACTTCATGATCCCTTTCAGTCTGCCTATAAACAATTCCACAGTACTGAAACCGCGTTAATCAGAGTCCACAACGACATCCTGTGGGCAATGGAGAAACAATATATCACTATTCTTGTACTGCTGGACCTAATTAGCGCATTTGATACCATTGGTCACCGTGTGCTGCTCTCAAGACTGCAAGATCTAATTTAGCTGGTAGATCACAGCGCGTATGCATAGATGGAAAATACTCTTGTACTCAGTTTCCACATTATGGTGTTCCACAAAGCTCAGTTTTAGGGCCCTTGTTATTTCTAGTCTACACTCTGTCACTTGGTAAGATCATTCGACACAATGGTTTAGCTCTGCATATGTATGCTGATGACATATATCTGTCCAACTTCTGCTGATGGTATAAATCTTGCTGTTGAGAAATGTGTTTTCGATAATAGAACTGGATGTCGCGAAACTTCTTGAAATTGATCGCAGTGAAAACGGAGGTTATTGTTTGTGGATTTTGGACCCAGTTGAACAAATTCCATCTCTCTTAATATCGCTGGTGTGAATGTCCCAGTGCAGGTGAACCAAGTAAAAAAACGCAGTCAAAAATCTTGGGGTGATGTTTGATTGCAATGTGAGCATGTCTGCTCAAGCATGTCAAGTGACCAAGATTGTAAAATCAGTAAATTTTCATCTCATAAACATTGGTACATGGTCGTGCTCGCAAGATGCTCACAACCGAATCGATTAAAATGGCTGCCCACTCTCTTGTAACATCTAGAATTGGCTGTTGTAATAGTTCGCTGGTTGGCGTAAGTGCTTCGCTCCTGAAACGGATGGTTAACATCCAACGTACCACAGCACGTATTGTAACTAAGAAGCGAAAATATGACTCCATATCCGAAGACCTTCTTGCGTTGCACTCTTTGTCAATCAAGCAGCACGTTGACTTTAAGATACTTGTCATCGTCTACAAATGCCTTCACCAGACTGCACCGGAGTACCTGTCAGATTTGCTTCATGTTTCAACATCTCATCGTCGTCTTCGTTCAACTTCAACTACCTCTTTCATACTCACTGAGCACATGACCAGGAATTCAACCTTTGCAGACAGATCATTTTCTTGTTATGGACCAAAACAATGGAATGCATTACCAGAACATATCAAACCCGCCTCTTCAATTGACATTTTCAAGGAACTGCTTAAACAACATTTGTTCAATATTGCTTTCAATCAGTATTCATTTTGCTTGATTTTGGACTTTATCTGATGTTATGATGTTTTATGTATTATATTATTCTTGTATTTATCCATTGTTTTTGATTCCATGCGACTTATTGCAAATTGTTTTGGTTTTCGGCGCGGTATCAAATGTTTAGAAAACTGTTTAGCGCAGACCACACGTGCTAACAGCATTGATTTCGCTGGCTATACAATATATTTAAATGAGGTTGTCAATTTTATAGTACAATGAAGCATTCACTATACATCTAATAGAATATTGATTTAAATGGAATTGAATAAGTAGTTTGTACTACATCGCTGAGCGATAGTGATCGGTTTCTAGCCAATCAGATAGGACTCCTTTTCTTGCGTTCGGAAAAGCGAGCTACCTACCTTATTGGTGAAATACCAATCGCCCGTCGCTCACCAACGGAGTATAAGCCTATAATTCAATATATTGTGTTTAGTGGTACTTGGTGGCGTTATTACAAGTCCACGTTATTCGTGCTGGGAAAAAATAATTATTTATCTGTGCCACATACTTAACCAACGCTCGTTTTGGTGGCGCTACGTCCTGGTCATCTGGTGATTTGTTTTGCATGCAATCAGCCCGGGGTAATCAGTCGGTCGGGTCAGGGATCAATATAAAGGGATAGGCGACTGAAAAAGGTCACAAGTGGTATATCATCTCTATGAACTGAATTGAAGTAGGTCGGTATATTTGACAGCATGCTTGGTATCACTATAGACCCGGAGGATATTTAATAAACAGTTGGTCACATTTTTATTTTTATCAATATGATAAAACATTAATACAGTAAACATTGGTATAAGAACTAATAGTGATTGAGTAATACCAAGTAATTGATGAGGCATAATATGCAGGGATATTAATCAGTGATATTGATATTAACCCTAACACTGAACCCTGCTTTTTGATATCGGAAGTCAAAGAAGATACGAAAAAGGAGAGAAAAAGAAGAATGTTGTCACTTTGCACCCCTGGGATTCGACCTTAGACCCCCCCCCCGCATGGCAACCACACGATCACGGAACGGTAGCTACACGGGTTATCGCTGCCCGGCCAGCAATTCCGTGAGCATATAACAATCAGGGTGATTGCGTCATTGCAGACCCTGGGATTCATGCATGCGCAGATTTTTTCATCGTTGTATTTTGTGGTATTTTTGCGTGTTAGGGTTAATGGTACAGGTCACGATTATTACGTCACTCGTATGATTGGATTAACTACCATAGCAATAGATGAATACAATTTTCTGAATCAAAATAATAACTCCTCCCCCCCCCCCTATTTTTGGCGAATTCTCAAAATGGTCTACCAAACATCGCCCCCTTTGACCCTCCCTCTTTGACGTGCCAAACAATCTTTGCCCCCCCTTTACACATATAAGATTTTAGGGAATCCGTATTTAACACCTTAAATTGTCTTATCATATAATGCGAGCTAAGCGAGCATGAAATTTTGCATATTTGAACGTGTTCCTAACATGTTCCTACACCTTTAAGGCGTAATATAGAAACGGTGCCCAAACTATCTGTGCCAAAAAATCCATGCCCCCCCCCACACACACACACACACTTTCGACATGCCAACACCTGTTTTTGCCCTGCCAAAAAATCTTTGCCCCCACCTATAATAATTCACCACCCCGGCGATACACAAAATTATTGCACCACCCCTCACCTGTAAAAAGGCTCATATTTTGACAATAACATTCGTAGGGAAACACTCATTCTCCACGTTTCCGTTACCTCCACATGATGTAAAATTAGCATATTTCAACGTAGCACTTTATCACACACATTTCAATGGACAATCTCTACGTATGAACATCGCGTATAAATTAAGTCAATTTTAACACATCGCTGTACCCTTATTATAATGATTTGCTTCAAACAAAAAGGATCATAATAATAAGGCAAAAAAAAAGAAGAAATTTGCAGGTGCTATTTCAATTCTTATTATGATTGAAGAAAATTGGCTTGTTTCGCGATAAAAAGATATATCGTGTACAAGGTTTTTTAACCATTTCACCTCGTGTCGTCTTGTTTTTTAAAGTGCACACTCCAAAATTGATAAAAGTGATACCGTATGTCTTACCTATGATTGTCGTTGCCCAAGGCAAACAATAGAACATTTTTCACCGAAACTCGCATCTGAATTCTGTTTAAAATCGCGTATCGCCATCTTTGACTAAGGCATACTACGGGCTCTCCGCGAAGTCCATGCCCTTGCGTTGCCGAGTTTGGATTACTGCATGTATTGGCGATATTTGGGTATTTGTAAGCTGTGCAATACCATATAGAAGATGTAAGAGCCATGGAGTGGGGAAAAACAAAAACGAGTGGGGCAAGGATTTTGGGGATTTTTGGCAGGTCGAAGCATTACACATTAAATGGGACAGGTATTTTTAAATGAAAAATTTTACAAAAACAAGATTGGAGCCTAACAGCCGTATAGGCCAATGAAGGCCTATAGGCGTAGCTAATCAGGTTCATGTAAAATATGTCATTTTTTCCCGGGATACGATTTTGTCTTTAATACTCGGCGTTTGGCTAAACCACTATAACAACAAACAAATTTGAACCTGGTTGTCTAATGTCAGTGAACATGGTGAACGTGATGTGTGTCGCAAGCACCGAGGGGCATGCAAGCAAGTTTTGGCACATAGGCCTATATATTATTTAAAAAGCCAAGTATTAATATATACCCCGGGGTATATAGGCCTACTATAATATTTAATTTGGTCACTCTTTCTACTCACTTTATTACCTTTTAAAGTGTCTAACATAATTGCGAAATTGTTAATGTCTTAAATTAAGCAAATTTCTCATACGTTGAGTGCCGTACAAAAGGGGGGCAATGGGGAAGCTATCCCACCCCCTGTGGGAAGTCCGACCCCGGAAGTTCCAACGCTTAAAATTCAATTGACACAATCTTTTATCAGGGATTTTACCAAGAGAGGCGATAGGCATACATGCTCATGTTTGAATCTGGCAACACGAAAAATTTGAACTTTTGAGGTATAGTCTGTAGTGTCCCTTTTCCGTTTTACACGCATTTGAATAGAAATTGTTTTGCGCACTTATCTCATGTTTATGATGCACATTTTCTTCAGTAGTTTGTCAAGTTGACGTCAAATGTTCTATTCTATATTATTTGGCAATAGTGTTTTGTTCGCATGGGTGCAGAATTTGGCCAGAGTTCGGTGGTAATTTTGCCGTTTTTTTGGACATTAAAATGCATTCGATCATTAATTTTGTTTCAATAAAATTGTTGATTAGATAGCACAATGAGGAGGGTACCGATTTTATATCCCAAATCTGTAAGTATTAATTTCAAATGTCCGACATGTGTATTTCCTATTGATTACCAATTGACCTGTGTCAGTCCTAAATATACATATATGCAGGTCGTATAGGACTGGTAGCGAGTCTAATACTGTATGTGATTAACGACGAGCGTTAGGAACGACATGAACCGGTTGTGAAGGAGGCTACGTGGATCGCTAAAAAATAAGCGTCCTTAACAACCAGTCAATTTTAAGAGAAATAGCTGAAAAAAGGACACTTTCACGGTGTTTTTTCAATAATTTTTCTCACATGATCCATGCTCATATCGCGTCGCCTAGCTAAAAATTAAAAACAAATTAGACCAATCAAATCAGTATTTTATACTCTTTAACCTTCATGACTCAGATCATGATGGTGATGATTATGCTGATGATGATGTCGATGATGACTCGGATGGTTATGACTCGAATGATTAAGTCATCGTGATCATCATCGTGATCACTGATCAACATCATTCGAGTCTTCAACATCATTTATAATAATAATCATTATTATGCAAGTAATCATCATCATTATAATCATCAGAATCATCCCCGCGGAATCATCATCATCATCATATGAGTTATCATCATCAATTAAAATACTTGATTAATTAATTGATTGATTGATTGATTGATTGATTGATTGATTGATCGATTGTTTGATGGATTTATTCATTCATTCATTCAGTCAGTCAGTCATTCCTTCATTGATTGATTGATCGATTGTTTGATGGATTGATTGATTCATTCGTTCATTCAGTCATTCAGTCAGTCAGTCAGTCAGTAAGTAGAAGTAGAAGTATTATTTTCATTATTTTTAATATTTTTAATTACTTTAATTATTTTATTGTTATTATTATTAATATCTTTTATTATTATTATTATTATTATTATTATTATTATTATTATTATTATTATTATTATTATTATTATTATTATTATTATTAGTCGAAATAAAATATGCGAAACAATTCATCCTTAGAGTTCCACATTAACAAAAACGTAATAAAAAATAATTAATGTAATGTACGGGGTTCCTTTCTTCCATATTTATATATTTCCTTCTCCATCATCCCACTTTTCATAGTCCCCATCCTGGCTGCGATCATACAGTGATTACAGGCTTCTGAATAGAAACTCACAAATAAACACGGCCGCACGATGTTTTCACCCACTACCTTTAGGTCACAGTCTGCATACATCAGTGAGCATCAAAAGAGAAGCTAGGTTGATATCCGTGTCAAAACAACAAAAATTACTGGTTACCATTTTTCATTTTAAATTAAACAACTATATTTTTGTCTTACTCTCACGAGCTCTTAGTTTTTTAGCACACTTGTAATAAGTGCATGAGACCCCCAGTTACTCAGAAATTTAAAACCTCGGTCGAGGTTTTCCAAAGTTTAAAAAATAACGGTCAGTTAATGAAATAACGGTTAGTTAATGAAAAATAAGAAAGGGTAATTTAGCAGCGAGACGAGGTTTAATTACCCGTAATAGAGTTCTATTAAATTCGCTATTGTATCCGCTATTGTGTTCTATCTCTACCGCCGGCGTTTCGCAATTATTAATTTTCAAAATGATCCCATACTCTTACAATTATATATTTATATGTGCTTTTTATATAAGATTAACAAATTGCAATTATGAAAACTACTAAATTTGAAAGTGAAAATATATTTACCATCGAAAATATATCCGTCGTCAATAGAGAATAGATCCAAGTTTTCAGGTTGATCTTGACACGATATTTTCCCATAAATTAGGTGTCATTTTTTTAGGCGCTCTTGACACATGAGATTTTCCCATAAATTAGGTGTCATTTTTTTAGGCGCTCTTGACACGAGATTTCCCATAAATTAGGTGTCATGTTCGTCCAGAGAGCTTATTATTGTCATTTTTGTCAGGTAGCTTTTACGGCATGAATCCGGTAACTTGGATCTATTTTTGTCAATAGGGAATGGATCCAGATTTCCAGGTTGATCTTGACACGATTTTTTTTCAAATTTTTGGATCTATTTTTGCCCAGTGGTTTTGACCCGAGATTTCCCTGTAAATTTGGTGTGGCTAAAAGCACTCGATTTTTCAGTAAATCTCGGTGCTTTTGATACTGGCTTACGAATTTGACGCGAAGAATTGTTGGCTAACCCCGTTGCTCTTGAGAACATGACAGTCAATAGAGACGCTCTCATTCGCTCGCTAGAGCCGTATGAATCAGTTTAAAAATCTTAGCCAAAAAAAATGGAAAATATTACTTACTTTTTTGGTCCAGCAACCTTACTCCACACTACCCTGATGTATTTTGATTGGCAATGGAACAAGAATCCACACGTAAAATGCAATGCATACCCATGTGTGTTGCATGGGCTTTGATCACGCATTGAAAATTGCCCTATTGCCTTCACATATATCGAAATCGTCCCCGATGCTTTGTTAATCGCTGACAACAGCTATATTGGGTACCAAGTCACTCCCAAAGTTGGTCTTATTTTTATTCTTCCTAAGACCACGATCACTTTTATCTGATTTGTCTTGAAACACGATGTAGTTTTGTCAAATTTACTTGCAACAGTAAGCAGCAGCAGTGAGCAGCACATTCCATCAGCTCTCACTCTATCATATGATTATACTGGATTTACTTACAACTACCACTTGATTTATATATGGAAATGTTCATCTTGATACCAAGAATCTGCAGATAAACTTTGTTTTATGGTTTTCATCATTATTTTGGAGAAATTTGTGACTTTATATCTGAATTTTCCTGTTATAATACAAACTTCAGCTATTGGTATACACACACCTGTACATGACTCTATTGATATTTTGCTCTGTCAATTGCTGAACATCCTGCCTCTTCACAATGGACTTAACGAGGATAACAAAGGGAGTCGCCCATCTATGGCACTCCTTCAATGCCACATTCAATGGTACTTTTAGTGGTTTTACAAACAAGGAAATACATGTATATGATAACTCAATGTGGAAAGTAGAACCAAAAACACAGTCAACAACCATAGCTGTACATCCAGATATCTTTGAGCGCCTGAATCATGAATTGAATACACATTATGGTTCTCCGCA
Organism: Amphiura filiformis; assembly: GCF_039555335.1. NCBI lineage: Eukaryota > Metazoa > Echinodermata > Ophiuroidea > Amphilepidida > Amphiuridae > Amphiura > Amphiura filiformis. The sequence continues at coordinate 946,163 of NC_092641.1, read as the reverse complement.
AAATAACAGAAAATGTGGACTTATCTACAGAACATTAATGCCTGACACTCTAGAACAAGTCACAATCACCTGTTACTCATCAACAAACACAGTATCAGTACAGGGTACTGCACATTCAACTTGGGTAGACACTGTTCTTCCAGAAATTGCTGAGAAATTGTCTGATAAGAATGACCTATCTACTGTTGATCCTGTGACATCAACTCCTATGCCAGTAAATAACTTTTCTGCGCCAATACCTAACTTCTCTCTCAACTATGATGACTGTCCACCATCTCCTTGCCCTACACCACATGAAGAAAATGCTCTACATGTCTCAAGCTCTGCTCAAACCCAAGTGTCAACTAACTGTACTGAAGTCCAAGCATCAGTTAAATATGTAACAAAACATATTCAAACTACATCTTCTGGGGACACTGATGCTAAACTACGGAAGCAACATATTGACACTGAAACTGACTTGCGCAATGAAATCAGGCGCTTAACAGACTCAAATAATGACTTGAAAAAGCAACTTACTGAATTCAGGGAACTTAGGTCAGCATATGTACAACTATCCTCTTCCTATAAGGAACTCTCTGACAGAAACACGGTTTTGGAAACCAAATCAAAATCTCTTGAAAATGTTCCCACATCATCACAACCTTTCGTACATCCAAAGAAAACTGCACCCACTTCGCACTGTATATCCAACAGCATCTCAACTGCAAATAGATTTTCTGCTCTTGAGGTAAAGGACTGTAATGAATTTATACCTCCAGCTGGACCAGTAAGGCTGCCCATTCACAAAGCCACACAACCCCCTAGCCATAAAATCGTCAAGAAAACTACAGCACAGAAAAATAGAACAACTGACAAAACTTATTTGGAAGCAGCATTGTCAAAACCATCAACCCAGGTACCTAAACCTTCATCACCGGCTGCACCACAGAAACCTCCTATTGATCCAAGAAAGAAGCGAGTCGTGCTCATTATGGGCGATTCCATCCCCAAAGGACTTATTGGTAGGAGACTGTCAAGTCGCTACCGAGTTGTTAATTACAGTCTACCTGGCAGTACTCCCGAAATGTGGCTGAAATTTGCACCTTCGATTTTGACTGAAATTCAGCCGAACATTGTCATCGTTCATTGTGGGACGAACAATATCCATCTCCAACAACCAGCATCCTGCATGAACACACTGCAACAACTTGGTGAACTCATAATGAGAAGAGATGATGTTCATCTTGCCTTCTCTGGACTGACTGCTCAGATGAAGATGATGAGACAATCATATGTTGTAACCATCAACCGTGCAATCGCCCACCTATGCAAGACGAAGGGCTGGACATACATTGCCAATGATAACATTAATCTTCACCATGTAGCTTTCGCTGATGGAATACACTTGAAACCAAGTGGACTTCTTGCTCTTGCTAAAAATTATATTGACTATCTTCGCGGACTGGATAAATCCCCTTTTCTCCAAGATCTCTCATCCTGGAAAAGGGGTTAAATGAAAATAATAGTGTTAATGTGACACTTTCAGATCAAGACTATGATGATAACTCTGTCAATATTAACCATGTAAATTATTCTGATACCTTGACAACAAATTGGTCTGATTGTGGTAACACTCATGCAATATCTTATCATAATGAGTCTTTTGCTGTTGATAATGATATGATTTATGATGTTTCTAATAATGTTGATAATAATATACAAATTGAAAATGATATTGATGCTAATGTTTCAAAGAAGAATACTGATATATTTTTTTATAGAAATGTTCCAAAACATGATTATTCGGATATTTCAGATGTTGAAGTTTGCTCTTCAAATGATAATACAAATACAGTGTTTCCTTGTAGCACATCTTCTAATGATGCATTTATGTCACCTAGTAATACATATGTTTTAAATGATAACACTTCTGATTGTAAACATCATGTAAAATCTATTCCTAATGTAAAAGGTACTAAAATAATACATCTAAACATTGCCAGTCTCCCCAAATATATTGATGATATTCGTTATGTTGCTCATATTAATAATATTGATATCATTGGTCTTTGTGAAACTCTTCTTGATGACACATTTTCTGATAGTGAAGTTTCTATAGATAATTTTTCAATTCATCGTTCTGATCGAAATAGGGGTGGCGGTGGAGTAGCTGTATACATTAAGGATAATATAAATTATAATATCCGCCATGATCTTATGCCAAATGATCTTGAAATTATATGTATTGAATTGATGCCTCAACATTGTAAACCTTATATTATGATTTATTGGTATAGAGTACCTAATTCATCTATTGATCTCTTTAATCACATTGACACTGTTCTCTCCAAAGTTGATTCAGAAAATAAAGACTATTTCCTCATAGGTGATCTCAATTGTGACCTACTCTCTGATTATCCTCATTGTTATACTAAGAAGTTAATGGATTTAAGTTCATTTTATAATCTTAATCAGCTTATTAAGGAACCTACTCGTATCACTCAATACTCTAAAACTCTTATTGATCATATTCATACATCAAATTCTAGTAAAGTAACTCATTCAGGTGTTATTCATAATGGTATTAGTGACCACTCACTTATATATTTTATCAAAGGAAAGAACAGCATCTCAATAATGGTCACAAATATGTTAAATCCAGGTCTTATAAACAATTTGATCATTATTCTTTTGTAGACGAACTTAAGAATGTGTCATGGGCTTCTGTGTATCAAGCACCAAATGTTGATTTGGCTTTGGATAAATTTGAATCAATATTTTTAAATGTTGCAAATAATCATGCACCTCTAAAAAAGAGAAGAGTTAAACCAAATACAAGCCCATGGTTAACTCCTGCTGTAACTAATTTGATGCGTGATCGCGATAATGCAAAATGTAATGCTATTAAATCAAATAAATCTGAGGACTGGGCTCATTATCGTGCTATTAAAAATAAGGTTACCAGTGCAATAAGGAAAAGTAAGCGCACATATCTTACCGATTCACTTGCTTCTTGTAAAGGTAACACTAAGAAAACATGGCAGCAATTGCGCCACATCGTGCCATCTAAGAAATCATATTCAAAAATCAATTGCATTAAAACCAAAGATGGTGAGGTTAGCAATAACAAAGAAATCTCTAATGAACTCAATAAATTTGTCACATCTATTGGTTCTAATCTTGCTGCTGAACTTGGTAGAAATGATACTTGTAAATATAATAATGGTTGTGATGATGATGTAAATAATGTAATGTCTTTTGACATTATCCCAGTTACAGTTGACTATGTACTCAAACAATTATGTAATATTCCTACCAATAAGGCAACCGGTCTTGATGAGATTTCTGCCAAATTATTGAAAGCAGGAGCACATGTTATTGCACCAATATTAACTCACATTATTAATTATTCTATTATGTCATGTACTTTTCCTACAAACTGGAAAAAGGCCAAAGTCACACCTATTTTTAAAAGTGGTCAGCATTGTGATCCAAATAATTATAGGCCCATTTCCATTTTGTCTGTTGTATCAAAAATTATTGAAAGAGCCATTTTTGATCAGTTTTACACTTATTTAAATTCTCATAGTCTAGGTTTCCGACCTCTACATTCTACATCAACTTCACTTGCTTCCATAACTGAAGACTGGTATGGTGCTATTAATGATGGTAATATAATTGGCATTGCTTTAATTGACTTAAGAAAGGCATTTGACACTGTAAATCACAATATTCTGATTCAAAAACTGAAACATTTTGGAGTTAGCAAATACAGTATTGGATGGTTCAAAAGTTATCTCTCTAATCGTACTCAAGCTACTTTTGTAAATGGTACACTTTCTAACTTTGATTCTATAAATTACGGTGTTCCTCAGGGTTCAATCCTAGGACCACTCCTTTTCATGTTATTTATTAATGACTTGCCTAATTGTCTTCACTTTTCTCAAATCAGTATGTATGCTGATGACACTATAATTTACTGCTCTGCCAAAAATGACATTGATATTGTAAATAGCTTAAATAATGATCTGTCGAGTATCAAATTATGGCTAGACAATAATAAACTGAGTCTGAATGAGAATAAAACTAAATTTATGATGATGGGTTCACCGCAGCAACTAAGTAATATTAATAACAATAGTTTAAATGTACATATAAATGGTAATGCTATAAGTCAGGTTTACTCCAGCACTCATCTAGGCGTAATAATTGATTGCAATTTAAATTGGCATGATCATATGGAAAATGTTTGTAAAAAATCTGCTAGAAACATCTCAATGATCAGAAGGGCCAACTATTTTGTGTCTGAAAGTACCCTTAAAATTATCTATAACTCTATTGTTGCACCACACTTCAACTATTGTGATGTAATTTGGGGCAATTGCAGCAAAAATGATTCTATTAAGCTTCAAAGATTACAAGCAAGAGCTGCTAGATATATTTGTAATGTTCCTTGGGATACCATAGGAGCTGAAGTTCTGGAACAACTTAAATGGTTATCTCTTGATAAGATTAGAAATATCCATCTTGCTGAATTTATGTATAAAGTGACAAACAATATGCTTCCTGAAAATATATGTAAGTTATTTACGGAAAAGGAATATAAATACGACCTCAGGCGCAATCCAAGAAATGTTAATATTCCTTTTCCTTCAAATAACTATAAGAAGCGTAGTCTTTCTTACAGAGGTGCTACTATGTGGAATAATTTGTCATCTTCAGCACAGTCCTCTGTAAGTCTTGCTTCCTTCAAAAGACTGTTATTCAGTGATTATGATTTAAATTTTACCTAGTTATTTTGCATTATTTATTTTTCCTATTGCTTATGTATATGTTTTTTAATTTCACATTGTATTATTATGTTCTTATTTTTTGATATTATGTCGTTGTTTATATTTGTTGTAAAACACGGCCCCAGGGAAGACCAGCTCAAGGGCTGATCTGGGCCTTTCCGTGTATAAATAAAATTTGAATTGAATTGAATTGAACAGTGCACCTGCAGTTGTAATGGCCCTGTAGCTATATTTAGCTCCAGTGTGTTGTTGTGTACACATAATGACTAAGTGGCTGTCGTGTCGAGGTCGCGATTCAAGTCGTCTTTGTTATGATTGATGGAGCGTGTTAATTTTGGGTCACCGAATTCAATGGTGGATATTTGTTTTCAATTTGATTAATCTGCCGTTCGTAGAGATTTTTTGAAAATAAACGTTGCAGAATTGTTTGTTTTTAAATAACATATTTTTGGTTAATATTTGAGGCTGATTTAGCCATTTTTTGAATTTTTCTCTCATCTAAGGTTTAAATACCCCAATTTCCTAATTAATATTCATGAGATCTGCTAGCTTAGTGGTTTAGATTCTTGGTTCTGTGGAGCGCGTGACGTCAGAGCAGCGTGAGTTCGAGCCCCCTCGGGGGAAACAAATTACAAAAAAAAGGAAGGGTGAATGAAAGGGCGAAAGTCACAAATGCATTCATTAGGAAATGTACAAGAAATAACTGCCAAATATACCTCGAAAGGAAGTGAACGGGGTTGTTTCCCAGGATTTCTGACTCTTCAAAAACACAAACAGGGGGGAGGGGGGCTTGGACACACGTTGAACTGACGTCACACGCGACATAGTCCAAAATCTAAATCGCTAAGCCAGCAGATCTCATGGGGGAGGGGAGGGGAGGTAGCTAGATGTAGATGTAGAACTAACAAAAACAAACCCTAAGGAACTGACATATGCCCCGTTCTGTAGCTCTAAGGAATTGGCCCTCGAGTTTCCGCAGCGACTACAGAATTGGAAGATGGTGCGCCAACAAGCCACTTCATGGGTGTCGGTTTCTCTGAAGATGTTACAACCCCTGTTGGTTAAATGTAACTCAAATCTTCAACAATTTTTTGAACAAAAAAAAAAAAGTCTCATGGTTATCTACCATGAGACTTTTTTTTATTGCTTCAGGGCTGGGAGGCAATTAAACTCTAGCTCTTTGCTTCAACCCCCTGAAATCTGCTCAAATGTGCAAGATGAAATTATCGTAAATTATGATAGCTGTCATACCACACACCCCGACCATGCACGCTCCAATGATTGTATTAAGAGTATGGATGTCTTTCTCAATCCTTAGAATTCTTTTCGTATACCATCTCATGTCGGCTTCCAGCATACTTACTACTTCGGCCAGATCTTCATCCGGGTTTTGCATTTCGTCTGATTTTTGATTTTTATTCGCCATTTTCTTTATTTCCACACAACAAAATTAAATTCTAGCTTTTTGCCTCGCTCTTCAAACCCAGCGGTATTGAGGAGATCCGCCAGAGCTTTTTTTTTTGCTCTGTCAGCGGTCATTTCGATTAAATCAGCGCGAGTCCTACGTTTTATTCCAGCCTTGTGGCTCCTGCAATTTTCCATCTGCAGCAGGATATGGTGGAATTCTTCATTGCTCACCTGCCCGTCTCGGAGGGCGTTTGAAACAAGATCGTTTACAGTATTAAAACTACTTTCGGCAGACCGTTTGACACATTCATGTTTTTTCAATTTTTTTTCATCGTCACTTTTCCGAGGGCCACGCAAACTCCGCTGACCAGACCCCCAGCAATTGCGATTCCACCAAGGGGAATGCTTACGACGGCTCCTACTCCCGTAGCTAGAGTTCCAACGGCTCCTGTTCCAGATCCAACCGCGATGAACCCGGAAACTTGAGCGGTGTTATAAAAGACATTCCAAAAAGTTTTATACGTTCGTCTGAGCTGGTTTCTTTGATTCACCTCATTTTCCAGGAAATCTCTGATCTTGGAAATCTCATTCAGTCGGAATTGGACTCCTTGCTCGCTTTCCGATTGCTCTCCGGTCGCTGTCTGTCGATCTTCGGGAAGATCGGGATAAAGTTTTGGTGCGCTAGGATTTTTCATCTTTATTTATACCAAAACTACATCGTTCGTAAAATTCAAAACGTAATTGTCGATGAAGTGCTGAACGATCTCCGGCTTACCTAGGTTTCTGTCGTAGAAACTCAGAATTCCTAGCTGCTTAACGCCCATGTCGATTTTTACTAGATTGGCGAAACTTTGAGTTTTGTACATATTTTGTCTTTGATGACCGTTTATCCAAAAACACAGCTTGTTTTGAACGTACTCGATCGAGATGTGATTCATCTGGCTCACGTCCAATTCCAATGAATCTGTGTGATCCACCTTTCTCGCATTGTTTAGTACAACGTAGCTTATTCCATCGTCATCCAGGTGATGTTCAAATACGTGAAAGTTCTTAGATTAGGTTGAAACGTCAACGAAATGGCACTGTTTGCGTGAGGGCTTTGATCTCCAGGTTTGGCTACAAAGCTAAGATTCCACGGTTGGTGCACTACAAGGTTTAAATTGAAGAAAATTTGACTGAGTTGCATGATTTCGAGATCTCTTCCTTCATTAGGCAGAGTCGTAGTAGGAATGTTATTAATACTTATTTGTTTCGAGTCAGCGTTGAAGGCTTGCCCGTTTTTGATCTCCACCAGCTTGTCTAAATCTAGATCTACATTTTTCTTAGCCCTCACGGAAAAATATGTTACCGTTCCGTCTTCTTCGTTGGGTAATGCGATGTACCTTCCCACATTGTGCACGGCTATGTCGTGTTCGTGCTGCACCAGAACGTCCACGTACTCTTTTACCAGCTGCACCTGAACGTCCACGTATTCTTTTGGTGTGGCATCTTTGTTTTCGGTAGGACTTCCAAGAGCAGTGATTCTGTGCTCACTCATCGCGAGCTCGCTTGTCAATGTTCCTCCGGATGTATTTAATTTGATATCGTTGAGGTGTGTCGCGTAGTTTGCAACGTACTGCGCAGTAGCTGCATCTTGTGGCTCGGTTGGATTAGCCAGACCCGTTATTTTTTTGCCTCCCATGTGTCAAGAACAAGAGATTGATCTTGATTATTGCTTTTGGCAATGTCTTGAACCACGAATCCGGAATCACACACGTCTAAGGACACAGATGAAATATACACGTTACGCAAATTTATACTTAAATCAGTCTTATTCATCAATATCAAAATAAACAATACTCACAAAAATAAAGATCACTGTTATGTAACATTCTTGTTTTTGTTACTATAAAGATTAAACCGGTTTCTTGATGATTATGAATGTTTCAATCTTAATCATCTGTGCACAGAGAGAATTTGGAATACTAGAAAGTATTATATGTCAAAACATGTACATGTACAAGTTTAGATTTTAACTATCTCACAGTTTGTGGATACAATGTTTTCCTTGTCAGTCACACGTTGTCGTCGGATGTAGAATTCAGATGTTGGCTTAATTCAGATGCCACACGTTCATATGCATGTCTTGATGTAGACCAGTTAGATCGTCACAGACATCACTCTCATTTAGAAGAACCATTCAAAGTGCCACACTTTTACGGCTGTATAATAAAAGTACAAATATGAACATTCAAAAATACCAATTCAGCTAGTATTATTTTAATTGAAAGCTCAATTAATGAGGAATTGCAAGATGCTTCATTAATAAACAACGAAGTAGTATTTGCTTCATCAAATCCAAAGTTCATATGTGTACATCCATATCAAAACGATGCACTTGTCGGCTGCTACATGTTACTCTTTTTAAATAATAGCTAGGGATAAATACCAGACTCCTCAAGTGGAAATCACTTCAAATCATTCCCAAGTCATATGGTGTAGGAATACAGAGAACACTCCTTAACCATGTGACTTTGGGGATGATTTGAAGTGACCTCCATGTGAGATGAGTCTGGTATTTATTCCTAGCTATAATGTGAAATGAGACACATGTAGCGGCCGAGAAGTGCATCGTTTTGATATGGATGTACACATATCCACAATTGAGAAGAAGTCTATTTGGATAACCAAGATTACTGATCATGCTGAGTAACCAGAAGAATATTGATCATGAGATCATCTCAAATCCATATTACCAATGGGCAATGCTAATTTTCATCACCATATTTCTACTTTAGCAGAAGATTTTTATAATGCCAAAACATATTTCAAATATCACAATTATCGAAATACAACAGCTGTATTCATCTTATGATTAGCATGGATGAGCACAATGTTTGCTTGAATGCCTAATCATACATCTATTATCAATTTCTAAACAAATTGGAGGAATTTAATTGATTAATTTCTGTCTTGCTTTAACTTGCATAAAACCTTTACATAGACAGATGTTAAATCTTTACTACACTTTAATCCTACATATAATAAATTGAGGTATTTTACACTATTATTTCCTTTACAAATTATTATGAAATAAAATTAACACTTACACGAAATATTTCAATTTGACATCCAAAACAACTACCCAGTAGTTAGGAGGAAAGCTCTGCTTTCATGACACAAATGTCAGCTTAAAGATGATAACAACTCCAGCACCACTATCCTGGCAAAGTATTTGGCTACAACAAGTTACACTGGCGAGGCAGCGCAGCAGTTGAGAAAGTTCTGTTTTAACTTTCACAAAGAAATGTAAACATGCAGCACTGTCTATACTATTCCTGCACATGGATTTAGCGCATTAACATGGAGTACAACAATTTAGATGTCAACCCTCCTCTGTCTTGTATTTGAATGCCCATACCAGATATCTCCCACTCCTGAACAAGGGACCAACTCATTTGCATAACAATCTGAACCATATGTGTAGAAGCTAAGAAAATCTGCCTATCAATAAGAAGAATCATGATGCATGACTACTTGTCATAAACAACCAGCTCACTTTAAGGTGAGAAAAACATAAATCCTATTGGCCTAAAGGTATCCAAGAGGGAAAATCCATATACCATCATGACACCATGTTAATCCTTCCAGTCATTCTCGTACCAGTTTTTTGACGTACACGGAAAGATCCGCATCTTCGCCAGCTATTGATGTCGATTCCGTTTCGATTATTGGCCCCAAGATAGACATTCTCTCTTTTATTCTATCGGATTTCAAATTCAAAATCCAGCGGTTGATCGTGATTATAGAGTTTTCTCGAAGAATTTTTCCACTCTACTTTGAAGTCGAAGTCTAGCTCGTGGATGGTTCCATTTTGCAGTTTTTGAAACTCGGTTTCTCGTAGTTAGTGACGAAGTATTCTCCGAACGCGGCGTTTGAGAGATCTATCCACCCAAGAACTCGACCTTCCTGCAGAACATCGTCCTTGTTGTTTACAAGATTACCGGTGGTTGACAGTTGATTCAGGTACACTAAAATTCTTCGAGGTGAAAATTCTATCGCCCGATCTCCCGTGTATTCACCAGCCGATAGCCACTTTTCGTCGTCCAATCCGAACATTTCTCGAACGTGGTCTGGAAACCAAATCTCATACTGCGCGGGAATTGTCATGTCGAGTTTTCCATCGCCTTTGTCGACTTTGAATTCGAGACCGTCAATTTGACTCGTTAATTCTTTTACGAGCATGTCAACATTATACAGCCTTGGGCTTATTTTTATCGCTTCTGAAGGTCCTCCCCCTTCTTGAGCGTACCTCCATTCGAGTTCTTCTTCGACGTTGAACCATCCTACTCGACCCGAGATCCTTTTGATTCCAATTTTCAAGTTTTTACCGTTATTGTCTATACTTTGCAACAGGCTATAAGGTTTTCCTTTGCCGGTGCCGGTTATTGTTAAAAAATTCATTTTCTTTATTTTAACGCTGACGCGACAACGCTCACTTTTTATAATAAATGGAGTATAATCAAGATTTTCAACCGCGAACCGGGGGAGTGTTCGAGCCTACTCACGGATGGAGTCTAGTAAACCAAGAAATCAGGGTCAGTAAAAAATCGAGCTTCGTTGCGAGATTTCCGAACGTCTGGAGCGGCTACAAACTTCCGAGAATCAAAAACCCAGAGCACTATGAAAATTGGCTCGCGGATCAGATGGTTTTCTGGCAAATGCAGTTAAACTTCGCCGTTTGGGCCGCCACGAGCGGATGCGGAGTATCGAAGGAGCATCTTACTCACCAGGATCCTTTTGTCAGATCCGTATGGCGTTTTCACGCGTACTACCAGATTAGGCGAATTTTGTCCGAAATGAGCTGCTCCTTACCCGCTGAAGATTCGTGGAATCCTCTCCAGAACGGCATAGACAAAAATGCCTACGAAAGAATCTGCGCCGAATTCGGGATCTCCACTAGAGCCAATTGGAGGCAAAAGTTCGACCGTTGGAACGGAATGGGCACGGCAAAATTCACCCGGACGTACCACAAGGATTTTAGTCTAAAGACCTCGGACAAGGTCGAAATTGCCGAAAACCCCGATACAAAAAAGTTTGAGATCTTCATCCCCGGGCACGTCAACTCTTTTGGCAACAGCAGGGACTCTACTTACCCGATCTGGATGGACCAAATGTTCGATCACGATCCGGACATAGCCGATGTGTCAATTCGAAGGGGTGATGCCATGGCTGTGATAGGATCTTTTGTTCTGGATCACTCGAACGGATTCACCAGGGCTGGTGTTTCAAGAATTAACGACAGCGTTCGAACTTTGGTTTGGGCTATCCTCGGAGCTCAAGCCCAAGCAAGATCAAGCATTCTTGGGGTTGGGAGGGCATTTGACGCTCAAAAGCAATTTTGGCGAACGTCGAAGACGCTATCAATTCGACGGTAGACCTTCCCGATTCGATCGACCGGTACCAGAGAACTCTCCAGTACGCTAGGAGCAAGCTCGACTTTGTCGTTGGACACGGATTGTACATGCTTCCGAGCAACATGGAGGTCGAACTTGGAACGTTGAACGGCTACAACAATTTTATTCAGATCGCGTCGGACGATCTGTCCCTTTGATATAACTAAGTAAATGACCAGCAAAATGTGACTAAAAGCCAGCAATCCGAGCCGGACGACATTCAGCCTCCACAGGAAGAGGAACCACTAGCCAATACAGAGCCGCTTGTTGAGGACGCAGCCAGGGGGTCTGGGGGCGAAGCCCCCTGGGGGTATGGGGGCGCAGCCCCGGCACTAACGCATGACGAGAAAACAAATGTGATAACACGAGAATTTATTTTGGGAGCGGCGTTAATTGGAACAGCCATCGTATATTTTCGTTAATATAAAATGGCGGACGAAAAAAAAAAAAAAATCAAGGGGAAACCCTTCAAATGCGGTGATGAACTATATGTGAGCGAAAAAAAACTCAAAGAAGAGTTCACAAAAGAGAGAGAAAAAGCCGTGTACAGTGCTGAAATAGCTGCGAGTGAAAGGGAGAGGCTCGTAAAAGAGAGAGAAAAAGCCGCGCACAATGCGGGAGTCGAGCTCATGTTCACTTTTGTGTGGATGGCTTGTCTCGCGGCAAAACTTTGGTGGTTGAAGTAGGAGCAATTTTTTGAGCTGGTTAAAAAATAAACCCACGACAGGGTGTTTTTTTTGTCGTAAATTTCCTTCGCAGAAGTGTACAAAATTCCACCAACTGCTAAGGCAAATACCCAAAGGTGCGCGGCTAAAAATCCAGCCACGGATGAAACAGATTTCAAAACGAAATTGACCACAGCTCCAATAATTGCCGGAAGCGCGACCAAAGCTTTGTCTCCGAGTTTTGCGAGAATATTTTCGATTTTTTGTGACTGAGCCTTGAGCCAATCCGACCAGGTTTTTGGCTTCGGAGGCTCGAGGGGCTTTGGAGACGGACCAGGATCTGGTTTTGGACCGGGGTCTGGCTTTGGCTTTGGCGCAGGAGTAACGGCAGAAACCGTCGATTTGGTGGCGGCAAGTATCGATGCGACAATCGTCGATATCGTCATGCCGATTGCGGTTATGATCGAAGCGATAGTAACTCCCTCTCGTCGAAACAACGTGCTGATTCGATCGCGCAAACTATCGTCGCTTTCGATGAAATTGTCGATAGATTGCCGCAAACGCACGAGGGAATTTCTGACTTTGGCATCTTGATCGGCTATGGCCTGGTCAAATGTTTTGATTTCCTCTTCCAGTTCTCTAGATTTCTCAGTATCTTCTTCGCTTACGGGCAAAAGGGGTTCTCCTTCGTCACCTTCGTAGGTTGGGTTAACGAAGGTAACGGAACTGCGACCTTGGGATTTCAGATTTGCTAACTCTTTCGCTTTTTCGTCTCTTCTTTTCACCAAGTGCTCGTAAACGTCGGACAGTCTTTTGAGACGTCCCTGCGCATCCAAAAAATTCCTGACTTCCTCTTGGTTAGCAACGGGATCACTCGCAAGGTCTACTCTCAGCCCATCCATGTCATCATTTGCCATTTGAAGCCTTTGCATCACTCGAGCTGCGCCTGGTCTCCCTGTTGGAGTTCTCCTCAAAACTCTTCTCGCACTCGTCGACGCCCGTTTCGCTTGTTGTTGCGTTTTCTTAGTGGTGCTTTTGAAATCCGCAACTCCTAGCGTCACCCGTAAAAACGAAGAAGCTCCCTGTCCATAGTTTCCTTTAATAGTGTTAAGAGCTAGAAATTTTCGCGGATTTCCTTCTACGGTGAGTCTTGTTTTTTGCCTTCGTATTTGACAAAAATAGTATCGCGCTCAAAAACCCATGTTGCACCCTTGCGAAACGTATCCCCTTCTCTTTCAACATCATTGAGAGAAAAATTTTCCCCCCGATTGTCCACATACTCTTTACAGCGTGTAGAAAGTTTTGTGTTAATGTCTCTTGCCGCGAAGAGCGTCGAGTCGGTGTCGTAAACTTGTCAGGCTGTCGATGTCATCTTCAGTGAGATTATTTTCCCATTCGATGCTTCCTCTGCGTCTGGTTTCGATCCTCCCACCTCCAAAGTCCGCCTCTTCCTCCGTCAACCCACCAATTGCCCCAGTTGTTTCGCCGATCGTTGACTCAACCCAATCTTCGACAATGCGATCCATCGGTATTTCTTCACCACGGCCCGCCATTTTTTGCTTTTTTTAATTTTATTGAAGTGCATTATAAAAATAAAGATGGCTACAAACTTCGGATATAAACTCAACCCACATCGCCAGCTTCGCAAAACGCTAGGCGTCAAGGGAATTCGGAAAACGATTCGAAATACGCACGTTCCCAGCGAGATCGATGAGACCGAACTTCTCACCGTGCGATTCCCCAGTCTCGGGAGCAACGATGTTATCGTGCCCGGGAGCAGCAAGTTCTCTTTCAAGGTGGACCTGTCTTCGACCGGCGGAAACGCAGACGCCAACAGGAAGATCGTAAATAACCTCGGAAGAGCGATCGTGAGCAAGATAGAAGTGAAGCTTGAGGGACAAAGGGTCTTCGATCTGAACGACGCGGATATCTTCCTGTGCTACCAGGACCTATGGAAAACTTCCAAGGAGCGGGATAATGCGGCTTATCAGGGCATTCAGTCGGAGGCCGTGCGAAAAATCAGGATCAACGCGGGGGACAAAGGGACAGACACCGCCGACGTCGCGATCGGAACCGTACTGGGCAACATGTTCTTCATCCCTCTCGACTTCGAAATGCTCTCCTCGCACAACCCCTTTTTCCAGCATGAATCGAAAGACCGGCTCTCCTACGAGCTCACTTTCAATCGCTACGGACGGGTTGTCGTGAGCACCGACACGGAGGCTTCGTATTCGGTGAGCAACATCCATCTGGAGTTCGAGGTAATAAGCTCTTCCGAGCTGGCCACGGCAATAAGAACCCGGTACAAGGGAAAAAGCGCCATCGTGTACGACAGAGTCGTTAGGCACAGCAAGGAAAGCCTGAACAAATCGGACACCATTTGGAATACCAACATGGCCCCGCGTGCCCTATCCATGAAGGGTATACTCATTCCTATCGAGGATCCTGCCGACGGTGGAGCGAGTTACGCTCGGGAATCGGAAAAATTTTACAATCCGAAGATCAAAAAAGTTTCTGCGATGATTGACGGAAACCCGAACCAAATCTTCGCCAGTGGGATGCTTCCTCATCAACACTTCGAGGAAATTCAAAAACATTTTGCCGACGGGAAGCATCGCCCGACCCCGCACGTCATCAAGGAAGCCAAGCTGTCAGACATGACCCTTCCCGAGTACCTCAACACGAAATACGGGCTCTGGATCGACATGCGCTCGAGCGATGATGATTCCCTTCATGGGTCCGGTAGAAAGGTTGAAGGAGCCAGCCAAAGCATCCAAATCGAGATGGAGAGGGATGCCGAGAGTGCCGGCCCGCTGAACGCCTACGTTTTCTACGTCCAAGATGCCCAGCTGAACTTTGAGGATGGTCGGCTGACAAAATGCTCGTTCTAACTGGGTGGTGGGGGCAAGCCCCCCCAGACCCCTTACAATAAATGAGCTACCCAAAGCACGCCTATTCCGCCATCGTATGCGGAGCGACTGGATGCGGAAAGTCGGAGTTCGTTCTCGATCTCCTCGAGACAGCCTACCTAGGGTTCTTCGAATACATCGTCATAATATGTCCAACCTGGAGGAATAACAAAGCGTACCTATCCTGGAAGTGGATTCAAAACGAGCAAATCTTTCTCGTCGACCCTCTTGACCGGTTTCCTAACTCGGGCGATCCGATGAATCATGCGTTGAAAATTTTCTTCGAAGTTTTTGGAAAAATGTCCCAAGAGGGACAGGTTCTTTTTTTGGTCGACGATTGCAGCGCCAACAAATCCATGACGAGAAAAAGGCAGATGCTCTCGGAGTTGGCTTTTTCCGGAAGGCACAAAAACTGCTCGATCTGGCTGACCGACCTTCGTGAGCAGACAAAATGGACCGCTCTTTTTTTTTCTGCAAAGATCGAGACAGTTTTGAGGACGCCCTCTGTGAAAATGACGTCATACCAACCGCGGATGAAAAAAAAAATAATTGGCCGAGCACAAGCATTCCAAACTGATTCTCGTGACAGAACAACCAACCAGCTACCGGTGGCTAGAATAAAAAGTATAAATAAAAAGTATGACGGATATCGATAAAATTGTTGCTGAAGCGATCGCAGTCAGCGATACCAAACCGGAAGAAGGGGGTGAAGATTTGCGAGAGCGCTTGGTCGGAATAGCCTTAGCGGGAAAAAGCCAAGAATTCCTCGGAAAAAATATAACGTCCGATGAAATCGAGCGTCTTGACCAAAATGAGCTTCGGAAACTTTACGCGAGGTACGAGACCCGCATGGGAGGGCTGGTCACAAAGTCGTTGAAAAGGCACGTCGTTGTGGCGTACACAAAACTTGTAGGATGGTTGCTTCCAAAAAGCTTGGTAATTGCCGACCCCGATGCCCTGGAAGTCTCGTTGAATGAAGGACCGTTCATAGACATAGCTCTGGCAAAAGGGACGTGTGGAATGTACCACCGTTTTGGGCACATGCTAGGCCCGCTCGAGGCTGTGTTGCCAAAAAACCCGGTCGTGCCTGAAGAACCCCCAGCTGCTGCTGGAGCTACTGCTAAACCAGGAGCAGATGAGATCGATTAAGGCAAAGTTGTTCAGCAAGTGCTGAAGACGTGCTGAAGACGTGCTGAAGACGTGCTGAAGACGTGCTTAGAAATCTGACCATGATGTTCAGAATGCATGATGCTCAGGTCGTTGAGCAAAGGTTGAGCTGCTGCTGAAGAACTATAAATAAAATGGAAGAAAAAAACTCGAAGAGCCAAAAATCGTTACGGCTACTCACGCACAGCCTGAAGAGCCAAAAATCGTTACGGCTACTCACGCACAGCCTTAAGAGCCAAAGGGCAAAATTGAAAGCTTTTGAATTTGTCATGGAGCTCCACCCCAAGTAGCATCGGTAGTAGTCTCCACCCCCCCGGCACCAGCGCCATCAGCATCAAAAAAAGAAAAATATGTCGACGAATTCGCATAGTAATAAAATGGCAAGTGAAAATCCAAACGTTAACATGCTCGTCAACAGCGTCTATCACGCTCTGACGATAAGCGCACTCATGGCAGTAAACTGCTATACCGCGAAGAAATTCTTCACATTCAAACCCGCGAATCTTGGACAGCTCGACGCGGAGGATATTGGAAAGCTCACCCTCTCAGTCGGAGTGGCAACCTACACGAGAGACTTTTTAGTCAAGCAAGGAATATTGCCAGAAAATATCATCGAGGGTTAAATAAAGAAACATGGCTTCAATACTCATGATGGCAGGAGGAGCTTTGGTGAACGCTCTCGCATTCAGCGGTTCAAATTATCTTTTTAGCACTCTGTCTAGTTCGACAGAAAGGAAGCGACATGATCTCGCTTTGGAAAAACTCCAGCACGATCGCGATTCCTGGAACCAGGCTCGTCTTCAGAGGATAGATTATATCAACCAGCAGCTTAAAAAACAAGATCACGCAACCCGTACTTTCGAGGACGTCGACGACGCGATGCGGCAATATTACAATCTTACTGGGGCACTCTTGGATCCCCTACCACCCGAGCCGCATTTATTTGATTATCTCGACGAGGGGCAGACCGAGTCTATCAAAAATGGAGAATTGGCCTTGGTCGGAGTGGGTATGGTCGCGACTGGAGTTCTCGTGTATAACTTTGTGTGAGGGGAAAAGCCCAGCAACCCACAAGTGGTGCAAACAAAAATTCTGGAGATTCTTTTTTCGAATCTCCAGATTTTTTTGAGCCTGGGGGGTACCCCCTTCCCACTCATTTTTGTTTTGCTGTGGTCGGGGACATGACCTTGCTCCAACATTGAACTCGTTCACAAAATATGATCCCGATTGAATAACGCCACAGTCCAAGCATGTAGGCAGGTCATCAACAAGAATGCTCGAGCTGCTGCAGTCTTTGCAAACTTTTGATGGGCTCGAAGGAGCGTACAGAAGCCGGTGGTATTTTTCCGCAATCGCAGTGTCGTACTCAAGTTTGTAGTAGCGTTCTATAATCTCGTAGTCGCTCGTGAACCTGTAAGCGATCCTGTAGAATGTTTCCACGCTTAAAATATCGTACGCAAGTTTGTAAAATTTTGCCAAAGGCGCTCCAGCTCTCTTCAACATCGCAAAACGAAGGGTCACGATTTGCAATTAACGACAAAGCGAACAATCGTTTCGACTCCCGCAAACGCAACCCTTGCACATAATGGCGGTTTTTACGTCAAAAAAATACCCTCGACACTCGAGGGGCTTTTTTTGTTGGTAGTTCTTCAAACAAACGTTGAATTCCATTGTAGGCTGGACTATTGAACAAGTGCCAGCTCGGTTTTTTGGCTCTGTTTTTTCTCTTCTCACAAATTTCACAAGCGCACCTGCAAAAATTCGGCTTTTCAGACATCTTCTTCTTCAGACGATTCTTCTTTAGACTCCCAGACAATGTCAAATCAAATGAATAATATTCTCGTTTTGGGTTGCTTATTGACGGAACATGTCCCTTTGGCATCACATAGCAACGCAAATGTTGAAAATCTTCCTCTCTTTCCTCGAGTGTTTTGCTCAGCGTAGACGGTGCCCAAACTACACAGCCATCCGGCTCGAGCTCAATAACACACGCTGAGTTGCTCAGTTTTAATGTATCTGAAGCCCCTGATTTCATAAATTTCGTCTTCTGTCAAGTCTCGCCATTTCAGGATGTTCGACCTTTGCTCCTTGACTCGTTTTTTGAATTTTTCAAGATTCATTTTTTCGCTGTTGCTTCAATTCGCAATTTCATAAACCAATTTTTTTTTGTCCGCCTCGCGGGCTAGGTTGTACTTTTTCAACGCCTCAGTCATGCGCTTCACTTCCATCCTCATCCTTCTTTCTGGGGTGTCCAAAAGACACGCCGCGCATAGCCAAAATGTTACTAACATTGCTGTTTATTAAATAAAACCAGCAAGATGGCGGATTAAATTTATTTTGAGCTAGCTGACGATGAAATATTCGAACAGCTACAGGATGCGTCCAAAGGATATTTTTTCGCATGGAACGGAACGAGTATCGGAAACCTATTTGTTGCCGCGAGCGGGTACAACGGAAGTAAGGTGAGATTACAAGCGCACGCCTTGCTACTGTGCTTTGCCGCGTGGTACAAGGATCGGTACAAAATGAGGCTGTGCTTGAGACCACCTTGGATTATACCTGAACGGACAGAAGAAATTCAGATTCTTGAAAAGACGGTCGATTTTCTTCAGAAGAACTCGGTCAATCAACAAGATATGAACGCGCTGGAAGAATACACCGAGAAATTTGGACTACTAGAATAATTTCGCGAATTGATGTAATTTACTTTTTTTTGGACCTCAAACGTCTCGGCGACGGAGCGCGTGGTTCGATGCCCTCGCGGCGGATTCTTTGTTCCACTCGCTGTGACGTTTTTTCTTTTTCACGGGCTTGAATCGCTCGCTCGCTTTTTGTTTTCTCGACAGGCGTTGAGATAGCCTGAAGTTCGTAATCTTTGTATACCCCCTTGTAGACCTTTGACTTTGAACGTGTCGACCCCGATTCTCTCTTAAATTTCGTGTATGGTCGCTGACCATTTGGGGGCGCTGCCCTTCGTGAACCCTACTCTGTTAGTGATGCGTCTAACCTTGGTGCCCGGAGTAAGAGCGAGTTTGTCAACGCGATCGGCTACTCTCATCGCTCTGGCTCGGTCTTCTAATCGTACCTGCTCGATGTCCTTGTGTTTGGTTTTGGCCTGTGTCATTCCTTTGGCTCTATTCTCGCGTTTGTTGTAAGACTCGATAGTCTCGGGCAGAGAGTCTACCCAGTTATTTTTCCAGTGTGAAGAAACCAACGTTCGAAAATTGTACAAAGGGTAAGGTGGAACCGATCGATTCTACCCAAGGGCGCGTGATTTTGGGCGCCAGAAAATTGATGTTGAATGTCGGCGGTCTTCATCAAATCCTGAAACTTTTTCGAAGTAAACTCGGTGCCTGGATCGGTCTATAGAACCTCGATCGGCTCTCGAGACTGAGCATTTTTACGATACGCCGCATCGCATCGGGCGTGTCGGATTTTTTTTTCAACGGCTCCACATACACGTACCTAGATTTGACGCTGATCACGGTCAGAATGCTTTTGTAGCCCCGATTCGAGCACGATATGTCTTCGAAGAATATTAGATCACCCTGGTACGTGCCCGGAGGACCGCCGGTAGGCGCGTACTCTTTGGGTTTGATCGCGCGCTTGGTCATCTACTGCGAGGCAGTGGTTTTCTTTTTGGTAGCAAATAGTATCGACTCCATTTTATTTTAGCGATGACCGGACGCGTTCTGGCACCTACGGCACGAGATCTGACAATTTTCTTTGACGTGTGCTCGAGAGTTGTCGATCCTGTCTATACTCCAGTCAACGTCTAACGGGTCGAGGCACACGGCGCAGTTGTAGCCCTGGGCTCGATTTTTTTCTTTAGCCCAGTGTTCGGTGACGAAGTCTTTCGAGTCAAACGGCCTACCCTTTTTTTCATCGTCTTTCACGTGATTGCCAATCCTGGTCTGAATTTTCTTGGAGGGCATATGGCACGGGTTCCGATACGTGACCAAAGTGATGTCCAAAGTTTTACATCTAGTAACGGCTGTTCTCAGCCATCTTGCCGTGGCCATAAAGCTATCAGGATCGTGAATGTACAGTTTATTGCCGATAGTCTGACCTTGAATGGAGTGACCCGTTCTACACCAGGGTCTCTTAAAAAGTTTAGGCACTCGATCTCTTTTCAGAGTGCGCAGGATTCCATCTTGGCCCTTCACGGTTATTTCTCTTTGCGTAATATTCGTCACGAGGTATTCAGAATTGGAGTTGATCTTATGCTTGCCAACCCTCGCCCAGGTTTTGCCAATGGTAACGTCTCCCACTTGCCACTCGCTAGTGTTGCGCAGCTTGAGCTGGGCCCAGTGATTCACTCGATCGACCGAATTGTTGGTAAAAGCAACGTGAGGGTATCTCGCGGCATCCGGGGTCAGGTCCTGCCAGGCTACCACCGGAAGATATTTTCTGGCAATGAGGAACGGATGACGGGCTCGATCTGCAAGCAGTTCGCCGTAAAACATCATCATTCTTCGACGATCGTCCAACGCGTATCGTTTTGGAATTTGCAATGCAAGTCTTCGAGGAAACAACTGGCGCATCACGTAATCGTAGTGGTCGTCAAAGGCAACGTTGGGCTTCAGCCCCACTGGACTGTTCTGAGCTGGATCGCCGTTGGCAATGAAGATCATGTCAGAATAAGACGCCATGAAACCACGGATCCACTCGAGCTGAAAGACGGGGTAAAAGTAAATTTCTTCGAACAAAATAACTTTGTACTCTGAGACATCGAAGGGCTTGAAGTTTTCTTCTTCAGAGCCTCTCGGCCTTCTACCCAAAAGTCTGTGCGTGGTTATGGCGGTGTAGCCTTGCTGAATGATAGAGTCACAAAGGACATTTGTAGGACACACAACAAGCATGTCCCTCCTCTTGTTTCCCTAATACAAGGCTAGTCTGCTTTGCCGCTTCCCGGGTACTTGTCTGTAACCAATAGAGGTTTGGGAGTACGGGTCGTTGGAATCTTGATTTCGTTTCCGTCGTCGTCCTCACAAAAAACTGTGCTTTCGGGCAGCCGTTCAATTATTCGCTTGGCTTCTTCGTCGTCAAACTCATTCCTCATCAAAATTTGCTCTTACTGGGGGGGGCGTCAAGGTGGGCCCGTCTTGTCGGAGGTCTCAAGTTTTCCCTCTGGCAGCCTCGAATCTTCAATAAATATCAGTTGCCCAATTTCTTTTCCGCAGGTAAAGCCAGAAAGCGCTCGTCTAGCTTCTTTTTTCGTCAGAGTGGTGTACACGCAATCAACTCGCACGGCAATTGAGGTGGATCCAAGGTCGGACACCATTTTGTGAAGATACATTCGCATTACATTCAAAATCAGCGCCGCGACGGGTCGGTAGCCCTCGAATAGCTCTCGAATCACCGCATCGATCGCGAGATAAAGATCTGGAGCGAGTTTGAGTTTCAACTGCCCATTGCCGTAGGCTTTCGCTTCGTCGACATCTTGGAACAGCTGACCAAAAGCAGCTTTGTTGTTTTTCCTCGCGGCAAGCCCGTACACTAGGTTAGCGATGTATTTTTTGTCTTCGTGTTGAAGGTCGGACTCGTACATTTTGTCAATAACGCTCGCTGGGTTAACCTTGAGAATCCGGTGGGGCACGAGCTGTCCCAAGATCTCGAACTCGATGCCGCATTCTCGGGCGTAGCGCAAAACAGAACCGGGAACGAGATCTTCGCGCTGCGGAAAAAGAATCTTGCCCGTTTTCCGAACTTCCACCAAGTAAAATGTCTCGTCAGAAATATCCCTCACGGCCATTTTCTCGAGACGATCAAACTTCGAGAATATCGGAATTTTTTAATGTTTCGAATGAAGTGAGTGTAGGCTCGGGCCACGTCAATTCCCAGCACACTGCCATCCGGTGGCGCGCGCAAAAGACCGCATCTTGGGCCTCTCCTAAATCGATCGAACAGCTTCACAACATCTTCATTGTAATGAGAGAGCCCCGAGCGAGGAGTCACTTCGTCGGACAGCTTTTTGATCCACTTCAAAACATTTTCGTGACGCTCCTCGGACCAAGCTTTTCTGTCGTCCGGTTGATCGCCGACGATGTCTCCAGAGAGAGCCCGTTTCACTCGGATTTCCGCACGAGGGTCTTTTGGATGTTGGATCGAGAAACCATCCACCACCCCGTTTCTGCAGGTAAGACTTACAGGTTCAATCTTGTGATCTCGAACTAGCTCCCTGATAAAATCTTCGGGTTCTTCGCTCGTGACTGCAACAATATCGGCGGTCCATTTGGCGCTCTCACCCTTTTCAACCTCGACCGCTTCAACATTCAAAATTTCATCCACAGAATCGACAAAGTAGAGCTTTTGTTGTTTCTCGTTGGGTCTGGGCCATTTGTCAGAAATTTCTTCGAGGGAGTTCGAGTTCGATTTGTATTTGAGCGTACCTGTGCCCAAATTCGCGCACGTTCTTGTTCACTGGCCACGCGTGGTTATTGTGGATGAGGATATAGAATCTAGCAAAGTTAATGTGCGTGTTTACCCGAGGTGGCTCGTTTCTGCATCGAACTTTTCCAACCAAATTGTGGCCTGGCTCAACGTCAGTTTCCACTCTTCGTCGGGTCCGGGGATGGGATGGTCAGGTTTGGCAAGTTTCCACAGGCCCTCGTAGGTAAGCAGCGGATTCGGTTTTACCCTGCGCTTGTTCAGGATAAGTTTGAAATTTCGAAGAAATGCCGTTGCCATGCACCTGTTCGGTCGAAATTCCCGCGAGTCCCACTCCGTAGAGTTCGTCCAATGCGAAAAAACTTGTGGTGCGTCAATCCCTTGAGTAAGGTTCCTGTTCTCCCAGTCAAAATTGTCAACGGTGCCGTCGTCGCGGGTAACCGAAACAATTCTTACGAGGGGTCCCAACGATTCCCTATGCGCGATCCAATCCACCATATCCAATAACCGAAAAAGCTCCTGAACGATCTCATTGGTCGTATCCGTTGGATTTGTCAGCTCTCTTTTAAATATCTCCGCGTCAGCCCGCGTGAATTGAGCACGTTCTCTTTTGAGTTCATACCAGGTCCTGACAGCAGCATGCAGTTTAATTTCTATCTCGATCGCGTAATATACGGGTTCGTCAGGTGGAGGATCTAGCAAGCGAATGAGAGCGTCTCTATTTAGACGAGAGTACCCTCGAAGGCCCCTATCTCTTGCAAGCGTTCTCAGTCTTTTGACTGTCATGTTCTCAAGAACAACGGGGTTAGCCAACAATTCTTCGAGTTGTGGCTTCGTCATTGTGGAATATCCTCTGACACCATTTTCTCTCGCTCTGCGTTTCAGTTCCCTAAGCGTAACTCGTGGAGGGGGTGGTGGCTCTGAAAGGAGATCAAGAACTTGATCCCTCGTCATACGCGATTATCCTCTGTACCCACGTTCTTTCGCAATACTTTTCAATTCCCGAAGCGATGAAGACGTTAAATTTCGATCCATTTTATTCATTCGCTTTTTCAAAAGCACAAATTTTCTAAATCTGTTTATTTCCAAAGGCGTCAAATTCTTAAGCCAGTATCAAAAGCACCGAGATTTACTGAAAAATCAAGTGCTTTTAGCCACACCAAATTTACAGGGAAATCTCGTGTCAAAGCCACTGGCAAAAATAGATCCAAAAAATTGAGAAAAAATCGTGTCAAGATCAACCTGGAAATCTGGATCCATTCCCTATTGAAAATGCACTGCAGGAAATGACACGAATTTGCTGAAAAATCGAGTGCTTTATTAGCCACAGCGAATTTATAGAGAAATCTCGTGTCAAAACCACTGGCAAAAATAGATCCAAGTTACGGGATTCATGCCGTAAAAGCTACCTGACAAAAATGACAATAATAAGCTCTCTGGACGAACATGACACCTAATTTATGGAAATCTCGTGTCAAGAGCGCCTAAAAAATGACACCTAATTTATGGGAAAATATCGTGTCGTGTCAAGATCAACCTGAAAACTTGGATCTATTCTCTATTGACGACGTATATCATATTAAATTCTATAGAATCTTTAAAACCCAACCCAGAAGTGCCCATTTATTTTCTAAATTGTTGTAATCCCGCCCAAATATCCCC
Organism: Amphiura filiformis; assembly: GCF_039555335.1. NCBI lineage: Eukaryota > Metazoa > Echinodermata > Ophiuroidea > Amphilepidida > Amphiuridae > Amphiura > Amphiura filiformis. The sequence continues at coordinate 921,753 of NC_092641.1, read as the reverse complement.
GCAAATATCTTATGCACGATTTTCTTGATTCATTTTGGGCTTACCAAAAGTCAGAAGTCGTCAAAAATGGCAACATCCTCACCATTACCAAACCGTGCATGACTAGCTGCTGTATTATCCTTACTTGACCAAACACGCATAATAAGTTGATCGAAAGACCCAGCGCGTGGCTTGTCTTAACAATACAAAAACCAATTGAACAGTACGTAGTCATTCAATAGTGCGGACACTCCTCACTCGCAAACCACCAAAATTCGTGTATTTTGGCGTTGGAAAAGAAATCTCGCGAATAGAGTGCCCTCTCAACAATATCTACTATCTGACACACTCTAGAAACGCCAACTAAAATCATCGAACAACTTCATTTTACGAATTGTTTCAGTATCGAAATCAATAGGAACAGAAACAGTGTGGTCTACACATTCCAGGAATGTTTCATTTGTTTCTTCCACCATTCTATATTTCCCTAAAATTATCACATTTTTCTCCAAAATCCTATGCAAATGATTCTCCACGCTACGCAGAAATTATGTGCGATAAATCATACAAATTTTACACAATTTTACATAACTTTAGACAGTATTGGAATATCTTGATGATTTTTAGGCATTTTGAAGGGCAACATAAATATATCAAGAAATCAAATATCGCGCCCTCGTTGCAACCTCCATGTAATCGAAAGATGTGAAAATTAATCCGATAACAATAGAGGGTATGTATTACCAGAGAGTTGATATTCTTGAGAGGGCACTCTATTCACGTGGTTTCTTTTCCAACGCTAAAAGATCACGAATTTTGGTGGTTTGCAAATGAAAAGTGTCCGCACTATCGATTGATTACGTAACTGTTATGAATAATTTATTAGGTTTTTCAATGCAATCGCCTCGACCCATTAATACATATTATCTGTATTATCAAAGTACTTGGAATAGCAATCCGGTGAGTTCACTGAACTACGCCCTAATACTGATGGAGTTTTAATGGCGTTTAATGGCGCTAATCCTCTCCATACACAGATGAACAAATACAATAGATGAAGGTCAACACGTATGACCTCCTATGTGACATGTTATAGGTGATGTACAAAAACCTGCAAATCATAAAGATCAGTATTCGTTTGTGCATATGAACTGCACATTTACGTTGCTAAATATTACTCATTATATATAATGACAAATATTGGTATTATGACAATACGGTATATACATTGTATATAAAACGACTAATAGATCCTACTATCATGGCGTCAGGTCAATGTTCATCAAAACCCGTATGTTTCTTAAAATTCATTCATATTTGAGACAAATTGCTGTGCCAATTTTATTGGTGCACAAGTAGATCCGCGTTTTTTTTAATTTTCATTTCCTTTTAATGAAAGAATTAAAGTTTTCCACTGCACGGGGCCACAAGGGTGACACTAATTTTAATGCTATATTTTCAAAACGAATACGTGCTCCCGGTTGGCTCTATAGCGATTTCACAGAAAAGGTATTTCTAGTGCAATGCAGCGTCGGACTCTAGCTGAGAGCGTAGCCTAAGTCATTCCGGACTCAAAAAAGGGCTCTCCATACACAAATGAACAAACACAAAGGAGGGTAGTCTCCTCCGTGACCAGCTTGATTTCGATGGAGCGGAACCAAATTGGCTGCGGAGGAGACGGGTCATTTTTCCATGCAAATTTTCCAGTGTCAGCCGCCTGGTATTACTTCATTATTTATGTGGTTGCTCATGCATAAAATTCCTCCACATAGGCTATTTAGCTTAATCGGGAAGTGACCTCTTGAAATAATATCACACTGATCAGGCTGATCTTTATGTTATTACAGCGAGGCTCACATACAATTTAATAACTACTACCAGGGCTATGCTACTCAGCTCATTTGCATAGCAAAATGACCCGTCTCCTCTGCAGCCAATTTGGTTTCGCTCCATCGAAATCAAGCTGGTCACGGAGGAGACTACCCTCCTTTGTGTTTGTTCATTTGTGTATGGAGAGCCCTTCGTTGAGTCCGTTTGGACTTAAGCTACGCTCTCAGCTAGAGTCCGACGCTGCATTGTACTAGAAACACCTTCTCTGTGAACTCGCTAGAGCAAGGAAAATAAAAACTGGTTTCATTACTATCTGTTTTTGCAGATCTGCGACCATGGTGTTACCACAACTGTCTTTGCGTCATTAACATGTGCTGGAGTCTACACTATCATACTTGAGTCCCCCCCGGTGAAATTTGGGATATTTGGTCACCGTCGTAAGCGTCCTTACCCACACGAGTCGCCCAGGAGTAGGCCCTACCCGGCACTATTAATCATTAGTGGTTAGTCCCTAAATACAGTCGCGTATCATGTTGTCAATTATTCTTGATTATTAATGTATAGGCCTACCTTCGTTACTTGTGTCCATGGATATGATCCCATGTATAAGTAGTCTTCATAGAATTCACACAGTCTATGCCATGTCATTTACGGATACAAAGAGGATAATAATGTTGAGGGCGCCCACAAAATCTTACACCGTCTTACACAATGTTCCAAGGCAAAGTTCAGTTTAATATTTACTCATTGTACAAATACAGAAGTTTTATCATGTTATGATGTTGTCTGGATGGGTGGACAGTTGTCACACTGTGGAAAAACAACAACCGGGAATCCGCATTCATTTACAAATAGCATTAAATTAGTATCACCTAGTGGCCTCCGTGCAGTGGAAAACCTTAATTGTTTCATCAAAAAGAAATGAAAATGAAAAAAACAAACGGATCCACCTGTGTGCCTATAAAATGGGCACAGAAATTTGTCTCAAATATGAATGAATTTTAAGAAACATACGGGTTATGATGAACCAATGACCTGACGCCATGATAGTACAGGGTTCAAAAGAAATAACTCCCCCCTTAAAATTACAAAATATTTCTTTGCATAACTTGACATATATTTTGTTGATTTGAAAAATTCAAAAAGCTGTGAAAAGAGGAATTGCTTTTCAACCCTCCCAAAGTTGTTTCATTTGCAAAAGCAATATTTTTTTGTCAAAAATAATCACATTTTCCAAAAATGATGCTTTCAAAAAAAGTTGCACTTTACCACATTATGTACAAAACGTTATCGATATTAATGTTAAGGTTGATTTTATTCTTGGTTTTTTCCTTCACCTTTCTGTCTCTAATCCTTCAGGCACCCATGCAACCATTATTCAGTGCAAAACAAAGATTTGTTGAACTTAATTTCGGCGTAAAATGAAATTTTCTTTGAAGTTTTTATTCAGCAGTTGTTTCAAAATGATAAAATCACTATGGAGGAGAAATGAGCTCTCCACGCATAAGTTTGACCAAAAGGGTGAACATTTACCTGTATTGGGTCATCAGTTGAAGCATCTTGCATTTTGATTTAAAATGATGGTTTTCTTGGATAAAGGTGTAACACTCATGATGTAGCCACAAGAGATTGGCTGCATGCAGGTATTTGGCTGAATGCTGACTTCCAACCTCCAATCTTTGTTGGCCATTTCTTCTTTGTCATGTACGCCTTTATTCAAGAGAGCCGTTGCTATAGATCTTTGCAACTGTTTCAGTCTACAATTTGCAAGTAATTTTTCATCTCTTCAAGCCAGCGAAAGAAATAAGCATCACACTGCAACCCTTATTTTTACTCCTATAGACTCCTATAGAGATTTTACCATTTTTAAACACCGACTGAAAACCTCATTCATGTCAAAATTCATGTCAATAAATCATTGTTTTATACTGAAAGATGATTTTATGGGTTACTGAGTAATCGGATAGATAAAATTTAAGACAAATTAACTAACAATTTACATTGATCACGTTGATATCGAGAACGTTTTTGTACATTACATGTATAGGATGTTGAAAAGTGCAACTTTTTCTGAAAGCATCATTTTTGAAAAATGTGATAATTTTTGACCAACAAACATGATTTTCAAAAAGAAGAATATTGGGAGGGTAGCAAAAAGATTCTTCTATTCACAGGTTTTTAAAATTTTCAAATCAACCAAATGTATGTCAATTTATGCAAAGAAATATTTTGTAATTTTAGGGGGGAGTTATTTCTTTTGAACCCTGTAGGATCTATTAGTCGTTTTATATACAATGTATATACCGTGTTGTCATAATACCAATATTTGTCATAATACATAACGAGTAATATTTAGTATTGTAAATATGCAGTTCATATGCACACACGAACACTGATCTTTATGATATTCAGGTTGTTGTACATCTCATATAACATGTCATGTAGGAGGTCATATGTGTTGACCTTCTCCTATTGTATTTGTTCATCTGTGTATGGAGAGGATTAACGCCATTAAAACTCCATCAGTATTAGGGCGTAGTTCAGTGAACTCACCGGATTGCTATTCCAAGTACTTTGATACTACAGATAATATGTATTAATGGGTCGAGGCGATTGCATTGAAAAAATAAATTATTCATAACAGTTACGTAATCGATCGATAGTGCGGACACTTTTTGCAAACCACCAAAATTCGTGATCTTTTAGCGTTGGAAAAGAAACCACGTGAATAGAGTGCCCTCTCAAGAATATCAACTCTCTGCTACTACTAGTATTTGTTGTCTTGTCTTGTCTTGTCTTGTTCTTTATTGCGGACATTAACAATGACCAAGGCAATCTGGAATGATATAATGGTATAATGATATATAACTAACTGTAACATACTATACAATAACATACAATCCTCTATGCCCCCCCAGTCCTTGAGTGTATTATTTTAGGTACCTGGATAATGAGCACATGTATATCAAGGACTGAGAAACAACTTAGCTAAGTATTTACAGTCTTAAGGCGCATGGAACGCCGGACAGAAGGGGCTGCGGAAGGCAGGCTTGGTGGTGTGTATGTTTCCTTTAGATCCAGAGAGTTGTGGGGTAGCAACCGTGACAATGCGCGCTGTGGAAGCTGAGTGTCGCAGGTGGAAGAGGGTGGCGGATCCAGAGACAATGCTGGTCCAGGGGTGTTTGGTGCTGGTTGGGTTGTGAGTGTGTCTGGAGTAGGTGGGGCAGTGTTGTCCTTAGGTGGCATACATGTAGTCACCTTGCTCGGGTCGCTGGGTGCAGATGCTAGGGAGGGTCTGCGAGGTACGACTGGTGGTGTAGGAGGGCAGATGAAATGGTGGGGCTGGCAAGACACTGCAGGTGTATACCGCCGCAAGAACTTCCTGTTAAGTAAGGTTACTCGGCCAGAGCCATCTACGCGAACCACATATTGGTCAAACTGACGCACCTCAATGACAATGCCTGTTTTGTCCCATTTGGTTGGGTGAGGACCGGTTTGATTCTGGACTCGTACGTGGTCACCAATAACAAGGGGAGGAAGGTGTCTTGTGTGCTCGGAAAGCCTTTTGCAATTTTCATGTGTCTGTTACTAGGCATATCACATCAAAAATAAGCGCAGCAGAAACATGTTATTTAATGTTTCTACATGAATGAGCTTTATTAAAGCATCAAAAATCAAAAAACGGAATTGAAATCGGTCAATGCATTGTGATGTAGTGTCAATTTAAAGATGCTCGTAAATGGAATAAAAACCTGCCACAAAATGGCTGCAATGACAAAATTGGCACATTCCGAGATTTTGACGGTTTATTTGGACGCTTGCTTGAAAAAGCAGCGTTAAAGGGGGGTAACCCTATTGGTCTTGGATATGGATTGTCTTTAAAATTACATAATAATATCAAATATCTCCCCCTTTATGCTGCTTTGTGAAAAAACGAGAGCATTTTCAGCGTAAATGTGAATAAATAGCCAAATTTGCAATCCAATACCTTGTATACGTGAATTGCATTCTGGGTAGGCATGCAACAACAACAATTCCCGTATGACGAATGCTGACATGCTGCAATGCCCGGCCCGTATTGAACGGAAAATATTTGTTGTTGTTTTTGTTTTTTTTTGTTTTTTCGTACCGTTTCAGAAAAAAAGGAAACAAAATATATTTCCCTTGCAATATGTACATTTCAAATGAATATAAAAAGTTTGGGTTAAAATGGAGAGGAAAAAACCTTCCGATACCGGGTTTTGAACCCGATACCTCTTGGGTAAAAGAACGGCGCGCTAGCCAATTGAGATATTTCACCAACTGAAATAATCAAGGAATTGTTTTAACTATATACGGCTGACCGTCTCCTCAGCACTTAGCGTAGTTCGCTTTTTTCTCTTCCCATGATCCGAAGTAATTTTTATTGTTTACAAACTGGTATACCTGTAAAAACCGCTGTGATTCATGATTTCTCCGGAAATACATCGACTTGGAGCGTCAAATTTCAGGATAGTAATGAGAAAAATAGTATCTATTATGTGATACCAAAACCTCATCAACAATGAAAAATCGGGGGATGATGCTGTCGATCGGGTTACGGACCTTTAATTTAAGTATCACAGGTTAAATGCCTATCTTTCCTGACTTCGTTAAAGAAAACAAAATTAAAAAATGTATCATTGAATAATTATAATAAATTAACCAAATGTACTATTTTAGCAATTTCGGCCAATCTGCAGACAAATTAAAGCTGAAAAAATGACTATGTTCAGCTAATTAATATGCAAAATTGATGCCAGTGGAAAACCGTACACGATATCAGGGTGCGGGTTTTTTTGCACACATATATATACGAAGTTCTTTCAATTGATAACAAAAAATACACAAAAAGTAATTAATTATGCAAATTAGCTAATTACAGCTAATTATGTATTCATGATATTATTATGTAAATTAGGCATGAGTAATTTTGGTGTTTTTTAACATTCACCATAAATTTGTCAAGTATGAACCTGTTATGATGTTGAATAAAGAAACAGCAGTTAATTACTTTAAAATAATACAAAAAATACAAAGTTTGACATTTTGATGGTGTCTGGAATAGAATTTTCTTTTTACTGTCAACATGGTATATGTCACCATTACTCAAAGCCAAATCCGAAAAGTAAAAATAAAAATTCATTTGCAATGAGACTTAAAATTAACATGTTGTTATCTAGATTAACGTAGGAGGGCAAATGGTAAAAGGAAGCGCCGTTTCACTATAGCGCGTATACAAAACTAGTATGGCCTTGGACACACACAATGGCTTAAAGCTATTGTGGTTTGGAAAACTACTCCCTATGGAATATTTTTGGTAATATTATGTTTTAACTAGTGTTCCTCAAGTGCTTCATTCAATGTAGACGGAAATAATTCACATGCTAAGAAAGATTAGTATTTTAGCTAAATGGTGGTAGATCAGACTATTTCAATAGGCCTATATTTACTGATTTATGAGCGATCGTCAAAAAATCCATTAAACAGGCAGTAATTCTTGAACAAAGCAAAATTTAATTTGGTCGGATTCAATGGTAGCTTCAGAAAGGTTTCATATACCATATATTAAAATTTCAAACAATTGGGATAAATGGAACATACTAAGGAAATTCATTTTTGACATTGATGTTTTCCAAAAATCAGCCGACTTTGATGCGCGCTCTTTTTAATTCACTGTTATGCTTGCATGCACAGTGTGGCAGAATTATTGCGCAGCCACTGTGACATACCTACTGTTACGCAGGGCCTCTTCTCGGGCTGCCAGTGTCTCTCTCCATGTTGGATGTGGTTCATAGCGACCGGGGTGTATGGGAATGAAATCACGTATGGGTCGACCAAACAGACACTGTGCTGGGGAGAGTTTAGTCCCCTTGTCTGGTGTATTTCTGTATTGTAACATTGCCCGTTGAAAGGAGTCAGTGTCTAGGTCTCCATTGGGGTTTGTGTTGTCAGTAAGAATGCGTTTAACAGTTTTAACTGCAACTTCAGCTCTGCAGTTGCTGTGAGGGTAGGCCACAGATGATACACGGTGCCGGACTTGGTGGCAGTGGATGAGAACTCCGGACCACCATCAGAGGACAGCTCATCACTTATTCCATATGTGACAAATGTACGCCTGAGGCTGGAGATTAGGCCGTTTGATCCATCAGCTGCCCGTTCCACAATTGGCCAATTACTGTAGCGATCCGCAATGGCCAAGTAATTGTTGCCAGCAAGGTGGAAATAGTCAGCACATATCGACTGAAATGGGTACACTGGTGCAACAGGTGGGGTAGGTGGTGGATTGGGCTGTGATGGGGCCATACGATTACACTGTGAGCATCGTGTGCGCATGTGGTGGATATCGGACGTAATGCCTGGCCAAAAAACTGAAGCTTCGGCACGCGAGGTCATGGATGAGATGCCCTGATGAGCTGAGTGGAGGGACTTCAGAACCTCAGGGCGGAGTGATGGGGGATAATAATGCGGTGGTTGTGCATGGCAACGCCATCCAAAGAGTAGAGACCATCTCTCAGGCTGAAGTAATCTTGGACATCGGGAGGCATCTCATGGCGTGATCCTGGCAGACCATCCTCAATTATTGACAGCAGCTTGGACAATGTCTGATCACTTGTTGTCGCCAGGCGCACATCGTCCCATGTGATAGACTTAAGGGCACTAAGGGAGGTGGACATAGCCGCCACTGCACCAGGCTCATGTGAGCATGTGATAGATGTGGGCGTATTATGTACGTGCGCATTCAAGCAGAGTGAGGGGGAGGTATGTTGTATCGAGACGCAGTGTAGCAACATCATCTGGGAGGTGCATGCCCTTGGACTTGCTGACGGGGTGGCGGGAGACTCCGTCTGCTGCTCTGTGGCGAACACCTGGAACATGGACTATACGGAATAGATAGCGGAGTGATTTTTCCTTCAGGTTGCGAAGCCGTGGATTAGGGACATCTTCCAAGCATCTATCACCAAGGACCTTGAGGAGGGGCTTGTGGTCAACTGCAATGATCAGGTTATCGCAACCAAGGACGAAATGGCGTGCCTTATCTAATGCGTCTACGACAGCCAAAGCTTCCCCTTCTACAGGGTGGTAGCGCGACTCAGCAGGGGTTGTGAAACGGCTACCAACAAGGGTGACTTTCCACCCTGTCTTGCAGCAGAATGGGTCTGGTTTTGTGCATTGACAATGTTTTTGGAGCAACCAAAAGCCAATCCCAGTTTTGCTCCAATCTGTGGCAAGACACGTGGGGCGAGATTTGTCAAAGATCTCGACACCTTTGGAGATTTACTCTATGATGATCCGCTTTGAGTCTTCAAACAGGTCATTGAGTTCCTCCGTCCATGTAAATGGGGTACCTGGGCTAAGTAGCGAGCGGAATGGTAGCATCTTTTCCGCTGAGGCAAAGGCATAAGCTACTTGGTTGACCAGGCTATGCCAGGAGCGGATGTCTGTAATGTTGCGCGGGGTAGGGAACTTCTCAATGGCATCAAATAGGCTGGGGCAAGGTCTCACTGATGAGGGGGGTATTTCAAACCCTGCAAATTCAACAGTGTCTTTGGCAAAGACAAATTTGTCTGGATTAAGGGTGATACCCTTGCGACCACATAGATCTAGCCAGCGGACTGCCTGGGAGAAAGACTCTTTAATGTTGTAAGACCACAGCAGTGTGTCATCCACACATTTTGTTTTGTTGGGTATGTCAGTGATGATCTCGTCGTAACGACGAGTATAACCATCACCAGAGGCAAGGTATCATTGTGGTGCAAATCGGTATCTGTACCGGCCCCATGGGGTTATAAATATAGCGAGGTGTCTATCCTCTTCATGCAGTGGTACGCTGTGATACCCATTCCACGCATCAAACACTGTCTTTTTTGTGCTGTGAGGGACAGATCTTGCCTGAATGAAAGGAGACTGTGTGGTGGGTTTCGCGAGTTGCGTGCTTGTTAAAGGGCTGAAAGTCAACAGTGCGACGTGGTTTACCATTCTTTTTGGGGCATATTACCATCCTGTGGCACCATGTCACTGGCTCACCGACAGGAACTGGTTCAATGACACCGAGGCGAACGTCTTGGTCAAGGCCAGCCTTGACATCCTCCCTCCAGTGTAGGGGTACAGGGATAGGGGTATGATACGCGACTGGCTTGGCAGTGTTGTCAATTATGAGGCGGAGGGGCGGGCCCTGCATCATTGGTAATGGCTGGTGTTAACATGTATTAAAAGTAGATGATGCATAATAGTCAAGCAGAAAATGTTCAAGTCTTCCACGGTTCTCCTCAGTGGTTGGAAATGGGGGTGTCACTGGGGGTGGTGGGGCGCTTGGCGTTGGGGGCAAGCGCATGGGGCAGTGAGGGATAATTTAGTTTAGGGTCAGTTGCTGATTGGTCGCTGTTTGCTATCCCGGATGCACACACCGGCTGAGTTTCTCCAATTGTTGGGAATCTGTCTGATATCATCCCTAGGTCAATACATGCCTGCTTACTTAAATACAGATTGTCATTTGTGTCTGTGAAATAGACGATTTGGCGTGTTTGTAGGGTAGTACCATCTTTTGTTGTACCAGAGATTCTAAGAACAAGTGCCCGATGATGCGTATGCCTTTGTTGTCGGCGGCACTCATTTTCATAGTGACCGGTGTGAGATGGTGGGTTTGCAGACCCATGCGCTGGAGGAGTTTGGTACCTGCCAGACATATGACAGCCAGTGTCAGCTATTGCGCGGTAGTAGGCAGTACTTGGGGCGCGGGGCAAGTGAAGCCGAGCGTATCATAGTCTGAAGGGAGCGCACGAATGGCTACATCTATAAGGGGTTGGGGATCAGATGCCCGACGTTCCCAAGTTTTACACAGATTATTATAGACATGATGGTCAAGATTGATCACAGGACTACCGTCTGCATCTAAACTACATAGGTTATCAGGAAAGGTACTCAGATTAGAGTCATTAAACACATTAGAGTCATTGTCAATGCTGTAAAGTGTGTCAAATATGGCGCTTTCTGTGTCTGTCGTGCCTTTTCTCTGATTAGTAGGTTCTTTGGAATGTCCTTTGCGGCCGCCACCGCGGCAAACTGCGTCAAAGTGGCCCCGAACACTGCATTTTCCACACACATGGCCAAATGCAGGGCATGATTGCTCACGGTCTTTGCGGCGTGTGCCATGTGACTCTTTACGACCACAATAGTTGCAAATGTGTCTTTGATGAGTGTTATCTGCCTTCTTCATTGAGCGGTAGCTACTTGTGGCAGCAGTGGAGGCTATGTTACCTTGTAGGCGGGTGGCGGATCGTTTCCCGCTCTCTTTTGCCTCTATGTAGCTGACAGTTTCTTCTAAAGGCATGTTCTGTTTCTGCTCCCCAAGGAGCTCCAGTTAAATTTCCTCGTCGCTGATGCCACGAGAGATGGCGTCCTGTAGTACATGCTCACTATAGTCAACGTTCTGGTTGCATTTTGGGCAGGGCACAATGAAATTACATACCCCTGCCTGGCCACGAAGACGGGCGGCAAAGTTCCGTATCGGCTCATCTCTGTCTTGTCGCATGTCATGTAGCTGGACACGTGAAACCATGATATTTTCTTGACGAACAATGTTTTCATGGCTTTCAAGACATCCTCTTCAGATTTCCCAGTGAGTGTGATGCCCCCATTTGTGCGTGTTAAATCCTTGCTGAGGGGGTCATCGCAGCATTCAAGGAGCTGGATTACAATGTTTGCACCAGCAATTTTGGGGTCAATCAGGGTCAAATTTGGTCAATTCATTTGTTCATCACATTTTGCATGATTTGTTGTAGTGAGAAAATTTACAAGGAACAAACGCAATAAGATTTTACATACTGAAATATTATCGTCATGGATATTGTCCCGCAAGAGCTGAGACATCTAAGAGCATGTTTATTGTGTTCTCTTATAAAGATTGCCTTGGTCATTAATAACTACTTCTACTATTTGTTGTCTTGTCTTGTCTTGTTTTGTTCTTTATTGTGGACATTAACAATGACCAAGGCAATCTGGAATGATATAATGGTATAATGATATATAACTAACTGTAACATATCGTCGGCCGCACCACATACTGACGTATTTGCAAAATACGCATTTCGAGAAAATCGAACTTGAAAATCTAGTGATTTTCATTTGCTGCATAATCTTGATTAAAATATTATTGTCGATCAAAACCAGTTTAACAGTAATGCAAATATACCATATTTTAAATATAATTCACTAATCACTATCAGAGCATAACTTATTTTACAAAAAATCAATATTAAATAAAATACGTCACTATGTGAAAAGGACTAATATCAATTTCGCCGTTCAAATGACAAATACGTCGCGCAAATACGTTAGTATGTGAAACAGTTGCGCAAATACGTCAGTATGTGAAAAGGACAAAACAGCAATTTTGCCGTGAATTGACAGAGTCGCGCAAATACGTCGCGCAAATACGTCAGTATGTGTAACGGCAAATTCTTCAAATTGCAGATACGATATACTGGGCTTGCGCAGTATAGGTGATCGGCAAATACGGCGTTATGTGATGCAGACATTTCAAGGTTTTGTCAATACGACATAATTAAATCAATTAATATCTTACTAATTAAGCCACTTTGAGGCATGATTTTTGGTGAATATATAGAGTAGAACATAACAAACTAACATACCAATTTTCTCAAAATGTTAAAAATGTCGAATACGTCAGTATGTGATACGGCCGACGATATTATACAATAACATAACAATGTTCAACACAAAGTGAACGATGTTATAACTTGGAGGGCTAACAAACCAACACCGCCAAATTCGACTGACGTACAACGTGGGATGCTATGAGGAAATTGAACACTCGTTGTCTGATCATGCATGTGTGTTTATGGTTCGGATAGCGGTTACTTTGCAACTCTCGTTCCGCTTGGGTTTATTGAATACACTCTATATAAGGTCATTTCCATTTCGTTTCCAGTCCCTGGCTGAACTATTTTGTTCAGCTATTAGCTTTTTTAATAACTCCTTTACCCCATAGCATTAAAAAAAAATCTAGTATTTTGATAATTAAAATAGCTGGATGCGGTATGCAGCTGAGTGGGGTGATTACGGGTCGTTAAAACCACTAACCGCGAAATGCGGATATCGAACTAGTTTGCCCCGCAGGGCTTCAAAGAACCACAAACCGCGAAATATGGATATCCAACTAGTTTGTCCCGCAGGGCTACAAAGAACCGCTAACCGCGAAATATGGATATCCAACTAGTTTGCCCCTCCGAGCTTCAAAAAAGCACTCACCGCGAGATACGGATATCAAACTAGTTTGCCGCGCAGGGCTACAAAGAACCATTAACCGCGAAATATGGATATCCAACTAGTTCGCCTCGCATGGCTACAAAGAACCACATACTGCGAAATATGGATATCCAACTAGTTTACCCCGCAGGGCTACAAAGAACCATTAACCGCAAAATATGTATATCCAACTAGTTCGCTTCGCATGGCTACATAACAAAGAACCACTTACCCTTTTTTAAACTTGGTCCCATTTACGAAAGTTTCTAAAGACCCATACGAAGTCATCTATAGGCTACTTGTTGGTATTCTTAGTTGTCGGTGTTTATTTTGTAGAGCAAATGAATTAATGTTCGTGCGTAATTGAAGTTTTTCCGTATATACGTTATAATGTATTTTGATTTAAGAAAAAGTAGCAAATACTCACTTTGTTAAATTCTTCATCGTCATGTGCGATTCTGCGCTATATGTACATATGTAGGGCCTATTTGTAGCAGGTTGACACACAGTCAATTTGTTAAGTTTTATATAATACTCTACTACTCTTTATGAACACGCAATATAATAAGATACAGACCTTGAAATGTTTTTGATAATACATAGCCTAGTCATATTCCACCGCTTTCGAACAGTCTTAAACCTATAAGAGCACATTGTTGCATGTAAAAATTACTACTTTACTAAATGGGACAAAGTTGAAAAAAAGGGTGAAAAGCCACACAGGGGAAAGATTTTTTAAACTTTTGCTACTTTTTACGTTTTGAACCATTTAAATCCTAATAGCTCAAGATATATATCTCTCACTGGTGTATATTTTAATGGGAACTTGCATGTATCAGGAACCAGTTTTAGGGTGTTTTGCAAAAGCATGGTGCATTGTGATGCTATGGTGAAATTCGTCTTTGAACGTGAGCCATTTTGTTGCAAGTGATCAGATAATGATAGTGTTTCTAGAAATAACATGTTGGGGAAAAGGTCAGCGTTACAATTAACTACATATAGACAAATCCAACGAGCCAAGTCATGGTCAGGATTTGGTCGGCCATATTTGGTACGCGCATGCACCAAACAGGTGTTGTGAGTACCCAGTTGGGTGGATTAAACCCGCTTAAAATTCAATTTTAGATTTTTTTGTGTTGTAAACTGTCATCATTCTTTTGTCTACGTGTCACACGGGTGATAGAATACAGTTTATAATACCCTTCAAGGCCACATCATCCCACATTTTAGGTGGGATAGTTGGGTACCCGTCGCGGCTAATGGCTGCCGTTGAGGAGCAGCAATCCGTGAAATTGGATTCGTCTATATAAGTTCTTTAACATACATATTGACTAATAGTTTGAAACTTGATGAAGAGCATCGATCATATTAATTTAATTTGATTTTATCAAACTTGATTTCTCATTTTACAGCGTGCTTCGATGGACCAGATGTCATTGATCGTCCCATACCCAAGGCAGTTACAAGCAGTTATGAAATTTATGTGGTCGAGAATGCCGAAATATTGTGTAATGGACTGTTGACAACATGGGGTTTTTATCCAAGTGTAGCAGTGCCTCTCAAACTATTAGTACTACGACCATTGGGAGGAAGCGCGTACGATATCGTCGGTATTACCAGTGTTCCTGCTGCAGATGTGACAGCTAATGTGGCTAATGCATACGACATAATGCCAGAATCGTCTCGTATTGCGGTTGAAGCAGGGGATGTTCTTGGTATATTAAATTGCAATAACATTACACCTACGTGTAATAATGGAATAAAATTAGAATTTGGTCCTGGCATTGGTCAAATCTCTGCTTTTGGTATAGGAAACTTAGCAGACGTGATAGAAGGTTATTCATTTGTTTCGATCGATCCTACAGCCGGTACTTTCTCAATTTCAGCTACAATAATGTCGGGTATGTCTAACTTGAAACCTACTTTGAAGACAATTCTCATATTAAAACGATTCATATTTTGAACATGATAAAGTGCATGAAGGGAATCAATCAAAAATAAATAAAACTAGACGGTGCTCATAGAACACAACCTAGCCGCTGGAATGACCTTTGACCCCTAATCGGATGTTTAACTTTTACGAACCATCTAAGGTCAATCCATGTGTGCAAGTCCCAGCTCTGTACTACTTAACTTGTGCGATAAATAGCATTTTGAAGGTATTTTGTAAATGACCGGAAGTGACCCCGTAAATGACTATAAATTTTGGGCATCAGTTGTTAAGGTCAATGCATACCCAAGTCGAAACTCTGTACTACTTAATTTGTGAAAGAGATAGCATGCATTTTAAGACATTTGGTTGCAAGATTCTATGGTATATGGTGCAAGATTCTGAAGACATAATAATTGTCGAAATCGGCCTGAGCATAAATGTGCAGTGGACCAGAAAGAAGAAAGAAAGACAGAAAAAAAACTAGACTGTGATCATTGAACACAACCTAGTCGTTAGGTGGAAATGACCCCTACATGACCTTTGACCCCTATTTGTAATTCAGCTTTTGTGTAACAGCAAAGATCAATGCATACGCAAGTCCTAACTCTGCACTACTTAATTTGTGTGAGAAATAACATTTTAAAGGTATTTTCTAAATGACCGGAAATTACCTCTAAGTGACATTTGACCCGAATTCGGAGTTCCGATTGTGTGCACCATTAATTAACAGAATGTTCTTCTTGTCAAAACGAATTTAATTTTACTGAACTGACAGTTTTGGCCATCTTGGTCGAAGGCTATCATCGGAGTGATGGTACTTGATCCTTCCTTCTGGTTGATTGGTCACCGACAGAGGGCGAACTAGCGCCCAGAAGTGGATCGTATACGTGACTGAGAAAATGGCCCAGTCATCTCTGTTCATGGTGTTTGGAGCTCTCTTTCTTATCCACATGGATTCTTTGATGCGGCGTGCCCCCGAACCACTTTTTTGTCGAGGATTTTGGCGCCGTCCCAGTTGATTACATGATTATGCTGAACTGCGTGGTCTGCGATTGCTGATTTGGATTGTTCGCAATGAGATTGTTTTCTGGTTTGTCTAGTAAAGATACCTTTACTTTTTGCTACTTTGTCCGATTCCTTCTTATGTTCACCCAATCTGGTTTCTATTGTCTAGTGTCTATTTTGTCCTTGGGGTGGACTAACAATTTCCTCAGGGTAGTATGAGGGCGTACCGCGGTGGCGATGCCATGCTTTCTAAAAATGCGAGTGGTCGTTTCAGACAATTTCTCAACATATGGAATGATGGCAAGTCCTTTGTTTTTCTCTGTGGAGTCCTTGTTCTTGTTTGGTTTTGCCATATGTTTATTGTTCATTTTGCGTTTTACCTGGTTAAACGTCCACTCCGGGTACCCACATTGTTTTAGGGCGCGTTTGATTTTGTCCTCTTCCTGTTCTATATCCTTCTTATGATGTATTGGGTGATGCGAAGTGAAGGTGAGGTACTGGTCTGTGTGCGTTGCTTTCCTGTAAAACCAGCAGTTTTACAGTACCATCGGGTTTGCGGACGATAAGTGTATCGAGAAACGGTATTGACCCATCATGTTCTTTCTCATAAGTAAACTTAATATTGTCCGTGGGGTCGGTTTGATTCAGATGAGTGGTTAAATTATCAACCCGGTTTTCGTTGACAATCTCCAAAATGTCATCGACATAAGAACATTCTGTTAATTGTATCACACAAACCTGATGAATTTCATCAAGAATATTGTGTGCACCAGCTAAAGTCAATGCATGTGTGCAAGTCCCAGTTATGTACTACTTAATTTGTGCGAGAAGTAGTATTTCCAAGATATTTTGTAAATGAGCGGAAGTGACCCCTAGATTTTTAAACTTGGAGTTTAACTTTCGTACATCAGCGAATGTCAATGCATGTGTGCAATCCCCGGCTCTCGGCTAAAGAATTAAGGCACCAGTTATGTTCACCCCTTGTATATCCTAAACAAAGACAGATATGTCAAAATTGGAACCAGCGGCCAATAGCTGCAACTTTTAGCTCGAATTTAAGACCGCTTTTGTTGAAATTGTTCAAGAAATAAAGATATGACGATCCAAAAACCCAAGGAAGATGACAATTTAAAAGTTGCAGTTTGCTCCATTGGTGTCCTATTGATTTGCACACAAAGCGTTCACGAACAAGAGAACGCAGTGCTTCCATGTCAAAACTAGCGTCGTGCTTTCGTTGATTAGAACACAAAAGTGCAACTTTTGATTTCGTTTCTTTATTATGTTTTAGACCACCGTTTCTTCAGTTTTCAACCAACAAATGAGGTCTTAAATCAGAGCTAAAGAGTAAAGGTATTGGCTGCTTGTTTTCATTTGGTGCTTTTTTTCCGGGGGGCTTTTTCCCGGGGGTACTTAGTACAAATGACCATACGGGGACGTGGCGCTAATATGGGTAGCATTTTCGGCCTTTTGGTATATCAATGACCCATTTTTCTAAGCCAATTTTGGTATATGAATGGGCCTTGTTTTCAAAAAATAGCCCAATTTTGCCTCAATCTAGTTTCGAAATTGTCCACAAAAAAATTGGGAAAATTTGTAAAAACTAAGACAATTTGGGTTAAATTTGGCCAAGAACTTTGACTTTTGATATATCAATGGGTCCAAATTTCTTGAAAAATTGGTATATTTATGGATCCACTTTCAAATTCTCACCGGCACATTCCTACTAAACTTGAGTACCCCCGCCCCGGTGCTATTTTCACCTTTCACACAATTTCGTCAGGAAAACAGGCCTGCCTCCTTATCCGCTCTGTTGCCACTAATTTTGACAAGTGTGTGTTTCATAAACCAGACTTCAACAAGTCGTCAGAAGAGTATATTCCTTTCTTGGAGGAAATACGCACTTTGACGTATTCTAGATCTTCTCCGATATTATTGGATAGTAGTACATTGACTACGTAAGATATTTCCGGTTCGTAATGCCCTTTCTTTGAAGGCATATGGACTGTGAACACAGCAACTAGCACACAACAACACTGTAGTAACTGTGAAGAATTGCGTTTACATTGTCTTAGATACCAACACAGAAAAATCCCATTATATTAATAGCCAATTACTACTTTCACAACATATAATGTAATCTGGAAAGTCTTACACCTTAATTGTAAACAAATAACTCCAGATGTAAACAAAGATAGATAATCAAATTCAATTACTCTGGGCACATCACACAGTCCAAACTTCGCATCCATAGATGACTCGACTGTCGCAACAAAACGTCAGAGCTTAAATCTCCTGGGTAGAGATAACTTACAGATATCTATAAGCTTGGCCTCCAAGCTACTGCCTTTCGTATCTTGACATCCTTTTCTGTACTCCCAATCCGATGTACCTTGGTATTTGAAGTTCTCCACCTCGCCGTCTAGTTTACCATCCTGATGTTTTCATATTCAACCCTACTGCTGTTCCAACTCTTTAGAGCATTTCCTGAGCTTACCCTTTTCCTCGGATAATAGTGCAATCTCGTCGGCAAAATCAAATTCTGTCACCATCACTGGCCCAACTCTTCTGTTTTTCCTACTTTTTAGGTGAAATCCAAGCTCTTCCTCCTTCCCATCAATTGCAATTCTCAGAGCAAAATCAAGAACCACCACAAACAGGTATGGGGCTAGGGTGTCTCCTTAGAGTACGCCAGCCAAGATTTCAAATATGAATGTGTCGACATCGTAACAATGTTAAGAATAGAACACTGATCTCGCTTCTCTTTTAGCGGTACATCATTGCAGAAATCTAATACAATGTCATCCGAGTTGCTTTTTTTGAATACCTCTGGTGGTATGCCATGTTCTCTGCAATTCTTTCCTTCAACATGTGACGCCTTAGCCTTTCCAAATTCCTCCTGGTCAAATGGCTCATCTTTGACGTCAAGTTCAAATAGGATTAGAGTTATCGCTTCATCTTCATCCTCTATGTCAGGGGGACTTCCAAGCAGGTTCCTAAAGTGGTCAAACCAATTTGACACGCGTCCCTTATGTATGTCGCCCTCCAGCTGGCCCTTCGCTGCATGCGTTTCATTTCGTTATGTCATTAATGTCTCCTCATGCAGCTTACTGTTAAGGTTTTCCTCCATTATTAACTTGTAAGAATCTTCATGTTTTTTTCTTAGCCTCCTTTTGGCCTTGTTGTGTCATGGTGATACGTCTCATATGTTTTCATGATCTTGTCTCTTGCCTTAGTTACTCTAGATCACTTAAAAGATGTAATCTGCGAGGTTTGTTTCTTGAATGAATGATCTTCTCTGCTACTTCATTGTTGGTGGCAATAATAAATCTTCCATATTGGCATTTTATTCATCCTCATTCTCGAAGATCTCGAATTTGTCACGTACTTGTCACAGGAGTCAAAAACATGATTTGGGCTTTGAATGTTACTCCTTCCATAAATTAGCTCAGATGTGGGACTTGCACACGTACATTCACCAACTTGCGATCAAAGATCATTTATGGGTCACTTCAGGTCATTTACGAAATACTTTTAAAAATGCTACTTATCGTCATGCATTGCCGTTAGCTGGTGCACAACAGTTAAAGTACGATTTGAGGTTAAATGTCATTTAAAAGATCATTTACCAGATACTTTAAAATGCAACTTCTCACACAAAATGAAGTAGTGCCTAGTTGGGACTTGCACATTATACAATAACCTTAGCTGACACATTACTTGCGTAATATTTGTTTGTGTGTATTGTATCAGTGGGAGCTGGTAGCCTAATGGATAAGGCGGTCGTCTAGAGATGGGTCGGGGGTTCGATTCCCATGCCGGCACATTCCCTTGCTTTTTTTTTTTCAAGTTGAGTTGTGTGCCGGTCGGGATTTGTGTTTATTTGTCGTGTTTAATTATAACACTTTGGGTTGGTAAACTGTTCATTTTTTCTGATTAAATATATTCAGTTTCCTCTTGTAGCGAGCAATTCTTTCTTAGCTGACACACTTAAATTTGGAGGCAAATGTCATTTAGTTTCTAAGGTCATTCAGGGGTCATTTGCACTTAACGGCTAGGTTATATTCTATGAACACTGTCTAGTTTGTTTGATACATGTTTGCAGTTTGTGAGCCGGGTAGCCAAGTGTCAGTTTCAGGATGCACGCCTTGTGATCCTGGATCGTACCAAAGCGAATCAGGAATAGATTTATCGTGTAAAGATTGTGAGCCGGGATCCTACCAGGCCAATGCTGGTGCCACCTCTTGTGATAGATGCCAACCAGGTACATATCAGCCTAATTCTGCTGCTTCCTCGTGCGTTTTGTGTGATCCTGGTTATTCCCAACCATTGAAAGGAGCGAGTGAATGTTCGCCATGTGCACCTGGGACATATGCACCAAATTCTGGTTCCGCGGTGTGCCTTCCTTGTGAAGCCGGGACCATTCAGGAAAACTCAGCGTCTACCGAGTGCAAGCGATGCGATATTGGCTACTATCAAGATTCGGAATTCAGCACTGAATGTATTCTATGTGGAGCAAGTATGTCAACGCTTACAACAGGATCCAATTCTGCTGATTTGTGTCTGGGTGAGTACTCATATTTTTTTTTAATTCGAAATGATGCTGCGGACGGAAAATATCGTTGTGAATAATAGAAGCTATGTGTCTCCATTGCCTTCACATTGCCCTAACAATGAAACAGAGTGGGTATGTCCCTACCGAATGAGAACAGCATCATGAACAGTGATTTTTCATACTTAAAGGCTTAATGTACGATTTCCTTCAAATTTTAAATGTGTCATTATGTACTAAAAATGCTAAAATAATACTAGTAATAATGATCGGGAATGGTTTCTGTCCATTTTGAGCTGAAATAACGAGGTAACGTGAAAGAAACACTGCTTGTTATTTTGGCCGTTTAACACGCAGTTCTATGGGCAGACATAAGGTCATAATTTCTTGAATTATGACTTTATGTCGAACTTTGCTCTGTTTACCTACAAACACAACAAATTTGGCTGATTCCATTTAGGTGCAAGTCGTGACATGTGTAAACATTACAAATATGCCAAAAAATCATATAAAATGGCGGGTCCACGGACAGAACCTGCTTCCAGTGAGCTATCTCATTAAGCGATAAAATAATATATCCGAAAAAGACATAAATATCCAAAAACTATGGAACAATTTAGAGTCTCATTTTTGTAAGGAATTTCTATCTGGAAATCCTCGGGTAATTCTGGCTAGAAATACCCGAAATATCGAATCATGCTGTAAACATCTTGACATGTTAAACACCATCTGATCTCATCACTATACCGTGTACATGGTATAACAATATTGATTAATCGAAACAACTTTGTGAGAGATCATTGTTTCATGTCTTATTGGCTTTTAATGCGGCGTTCTGAATAGTAAGCGTGCTAGGCTAGGAATGAAACAAAATATTAATTCCGTACAGCTTAAAAACATAGCAAAGACTTGCAATTAGTGGAGTTCACATAATTGTCTTTCAGGCTTGAAAGCATGATTGTATACTTCATATGTACCTGCACTTGGTACTGTATTTTATTTCTTTGGAGCCTTGCAAATGTATTAAGTTATGCTACTCTGCGCATAACATATTCTCAAACGAAACCCACTTCTTGAATTATGACTTTATGTCGAACTTTGCTCTGTTTACCTACAAACACAACAAATTTGGCTGATTCCATTTAGGTGCAAGTTGTGACATGTGTAAACATTACAAATATGCCAACAAATCAGGTTTGAAAAAAATTAACCAAATTCATGTTATAAGATCGTACATTATGACTTTAAACATCATGATCATGATGATAAAGTACTTTTTGATATAGTGCTAAGAAGTGGCACGTCATAAAGAAAGTCAAGATTGTGTATAATTATGTAAACATAAAGGATTTGAATGTTAAATGGGCTCAAAAATCAAAACAACTGGCAATATTGTCCTTATTTTGCTTGATTGGCTCACATATAACATTAGATTTATGATATGAGGAATAGGTCATACATTATGTGTAATTTTATTTTATTCTCAGCGTATTGTCAGTCAGGTGAGAGTTCATCAACAGGGCTAACTCCTTGCACTCCATGTGAACCAGGATCGGCTCAGTCTAGTCCACGTTCACTTAACTGTGATCTGTGCCAAGCAGGTACATACCACCCGAGTGATAATCAGGCATCCTGCCTTGAATGTGATCCAGGATCGTACCAACCAAACGTAGGAAGTACTGAGTGCATTCCCTGTCGAAAGGGTTTCTATCAAAGCGCAGGTGCTCAAGTTGTCTGTGATCGCTGTCCATCAGGGACGTCTACAGCAGCAACAGGTTCCGTTTTCTCTGATTGCACAGGTAAATACGTAGTATATTTATAAAGTATTACGTCTATACAGTTTGAATTGTGAAAAAATTAAGGTGTTTATGTATTAACCCTTCAGTACTCCTTTACAGAACTGGCAGTGGCGTGCGCAGAGGGTTGGGGGCGGTCGCCACTTTTGTTGGACATTCGGGGGAAATTGGAAGGTCCCGTGGAAGGAAAAATCTCTGAGAAATTCAGAAAAAAGTATTTATGAAAGAGTCCGTCACTTTTGACGGTGCAAAAATGTAAAAATGTGCCCCCTCAAAATAGGATTCCTTGGCCTTTTAAAACGCTAAACCCCAGAGCTTCCGGGCTGCCCCCGGGACCCCCGCCAGTGGCTTTGCCCCTGCACCCAACCTGTGAGGGGCTGCGCACGCCACTGAATACTGGTTATAACTGATATACCTAATTTGTACACCAACCGGAGTGATACTAAGAGTTACAATGTGTGATTTGCTCCGCAGCGATGCCCTCTATTTGTTTTTTTTTTTTATGACTACTTTTTGCATGATTGTAATGCCCAGTGGTGTACTAAAATACCACGTGAAAGACTAAGCCTGAAGTGCTTTAATTACAATAAACGTTAAGTTTTTATATTAAATCCGGAGATTATTCATCTTGTGCATATTGCTATTCGTCTTATGTCTTGTTTGTACATCCAAGCTGCATGAAGCTCCGCCAATAATCATGATACTAATATGAACGGCGAGCTAATACATGCACGCATGGTAGGCGCTGGAATAAAATGGCAATTTTCTTCAATTTCCCTCATTTGTTTGGCTAGAAATTAAAAGGGGACAATGTGATCAGTGAAAACTAACATTTAAATAGGAATCTATTCTTTATGCAAATCATACATTACTGCTTTGATTTATTAGCTTATTAGATTGATTAATATGACACAAATCAATCCTACACCCCCCCCATTATAGTCAGACTGTCAATATATTGGTGTTACTTTTCTTTACAGCGTGTCAATATACTGATGACATTAATCAATTGGACAATGACCAAGACGGCCAAGGAGATGCTTGTGATGACGACGACGATAATGATGGTACATTATATAATTTATGTCTTTAGACCTACATAAACCAGGTCTAACTTTAAACCAGACTTAACTATGGAGGTTACACTTTATGGAGAGATCACTTTAATTTTGTTTTCTTTCCCTTTATTATTCCTTACATACCCATTTAATATTAAGCTGCATGATTTTACCCTTAACATAATCTACAATAATATGGAATAAGATATTTAAGTACCAAAAGGTTGAATCTCTGCAGGACTAATCTTGATAGGTAGTCCAGATTACTGATTCTATACCAGGTTATTGATACTCACTTCTTTAGTGGACACTCGGGTCCGTATGAACAAAACAAGTTAGACAAGGTCTAACTTTAAACTTGGTCTACACTCTAAATTACAAGGATTTAAAAAAATCCTTAAGGTTGTAATAAGGGACCAATCAATTTTAGATTTAAAATTAATCTTACAGGTTTGAATTTTAAATCCCGTATGCTTTATTTTAAATCTAATGTTGAATGTAGCTATGGAGTTTTTGATATTTTACAAACCTTATTTTATATTATTGTAGATCCTGTTGAGGGCAAATGCATGTAGCTTGATATTAGATGGCTGTTGTTATGTTTTTAAGATATCATACATGTAAGTCAGACAATGTGGCTTCTGACCAATAACGAATTTATAATAAACTCAACCCAGAAAGATTATAGATGGTCAGATATATCGAGAACTGAAATATATAGCAAAAACCTATTTATTTAATGTATATAAAGCACAGCTTTCTCCTGCGCATTTTGATACCTCTTTTGTTGCTATACGATATCATTTGGTTGAGTTATGGGCGCTTGAGTGGCTTCAAGTCAGATTTTGAAAGTTGCACTTAGCTCCTATTCAAGCCAAAAGATAAGAACATACGACGACGAATCCAGGCAGTGATAGACAGGGATGGTGGGCACACCAAGTATTGAGATGTCAGTAGAGTTCATGAGAGTTCATGAGATAATTCAGAGATAAGTAAAGGGTAGCAAGTATTGTAGTTGGAAGTCGAAGGAGTAAAATAAAGTAAAATTCATGGTTAAGTAAACAGAGCACATCGGTGTCCTTTGTCTTGATTTTGTGTATGGGGTGTGTACACGACGAAAGCATTTGGCTTGAATAGGAGCCAAGTGCAAAATCCGACTTGAAGCCACTCAAGCGCCCATAACTCGACCAAATGATTATCGTAGAGCAACAAAAGAGGTATCAAAATGCGCAGGAGAAAGTTGCGCTTTATGCACATTAAAGTTTTTGCTATATATTTCAGTTCCCGATATATCTGACCATCTATAATCGTTTCGATACTTTCTGGGTTGAGTTTAGTTCATGTCTGTGTGCAATGTAAGCTTATAGTGATCTACATATCTTTGCCTTGAATTTTGTTGTTGTTGTTCCTTAGGTATTAGTGACGAATCTGACGTGTGCCCGTTTGTCCCCGATGCCAACCAAGAAGACCGTGATAGAGATGGTGTCGGTGACGCGTGCGATAATTGCCCAATGGACATAAATGTTGACCAAGCCGACGCCGACAATGACAACGTCGGTGACGCATGTGATAATTGTGTAAATGATGGAAATCCAGATCAATCTGATTCAGATGGGGATGGATATGGGGATGCGTGTGATCGTTGTCCCGGCATACGAGGTGAGTAAAGCAATAATTGTCAGGATTAGATGTAGGATTTTGTATGTGAGCACGGTACGTAAACACATGACGTCCGTTTGATCTGATTCAAAAGTGCTGATTGGTTACAGCAGTCGAATAATTAAAAAAAATTTAAATTGACTCATATTTTTTACTCATCTGTATTAGACGTATTAGACGATCCTGATACTGATAATGATGGTATATGGGACGAATGTGACAACTGTCCGGATAATCCTAACCCGAATCAGGAAGACACGGATGGCGATGGGCGGGGAGATCAATGTGACAATTGCCCATTAAATAAGAACCCTTCGCAGGAGGATGGCGATTTCGATAACGTCGGTGATATATGTGGTAAGATGGTTCACATGTACATGTCAACTGTACATTCTTTAAATTAAATCCTCACAAATGAATAGAATCTATTTAAATTTGGCAAGTATTCCGAGGGGGACATAACAGAATCTTTTTTTTTTTCAAAATGAAATGGGTAATCTTGACAAATAATGAGTTTGAGATCTTGTCAGTTTGAATAGTTACTTGTTAAAATTAAACAACAACTATAAGATTGTTGGTTCAAAGTGATAATATACCTAATCAAAATGTATATCTCATCAAAACTTATAGTCACGGGATCAGAAATAAATTCATATTCAAAAAAAGAATAGTACGAAATTATATTGTATTGTCCTTTACAACGATGTTTACACAACCACTCACCCCATACCCCACCCCTTACGCATGTCCATTTAACTATCGACCTCGGGTGACCTCAGGTCAATTGACTTCACGTAAACAATTATGTTGAAATAAAAGCTGATTCAAAATGAAGTACGCTCTCGTTTGTACGAAATCTATAACATCCAAAATTCAAAAACATTAGAATGATTAACAAACACGTTTGTTCTCACTTTAATATGATTCATGCAGACATTTGCCCGCCAAATTTCTGTCGTAATGGTGGTACGTGTGTCAGTAACACTGGAAGGGATACTGCAATTTGTCAGTAAGTATATTGGGCATTTTAATGTATAATTTACTCATTCCTTATGTGTCATTTTTACTTGATGGCAGCTTTTTACTCAAAATATGGGTTACTATAAATTAAGGGTAACCATTGATTGCATTATGGCTTTCGTCAATCACATTGCGAGTGTATGGCATAGAGTAATTCATTACTCGCGTTCGGCGAATCGCGGAAAGCGCTTCACGGGGCAGTAGTTTTGGATCACGCAAAAATCACGTCGATTTGTATCACAAAGGTTCACTGTTCTATAAAGAATAGGGTCCACAAGTTATAAGTTCCCCTTCTAATACTTTATTTAATAAATCGAACAATATTTTACGAAATGTAAAAGTTGAAAATTATGTAGCCTTATTTGTTTTACAAATTGTAGCGTCACGTGTCATTGCATTCAGTCACAATGGTTCATTTTGTACAAACGATACCGTTTTTAACGTTGTAAAAAGTGGCATCTGAGTCCATAGGAGCAACTCACATTATAATACAGTGGGTCAGGCCTATTCATGTGCAGCATTAAAAACGGTATCTTTTTTACACAAGTAACCATTGTGACTGAACGCAATGACATGTGACGCTGTAAATTGGTCCACATGTCTACATAACTTTTTACATTTTTACATTTGGTAAAACATTCTTTGAGTTATGCTAAAAAGTATTGGGGGACTTTTTAATTATTGTTAAAATGTGGTGTGTTTTTTCTTAGATGTTCAGTCGGTTTTGGTGGTATTACATGTACTGACATTGTTCCAGATGATGGTGGCATCGAAGATGGCGGCGGTGCCAGACCAGGTAAATATTGACGGATACATTGTGATTTATTTGTTTGATTTCTTTTTGTTTCATTGATTATCGGTGTTGTCAGTTAAAAGCAGAGTGAACCGCTCAAAAACTATTTTAACACGTTATGAACGTGTTACAAACGTGTTTTGGTTTTGGTGAAAATGTTTTAATGACATGTTGATCATTAATGTCCGGGTATACAGATGTAATGAAGGTGTTTTATAACATTTTTATATAACAAAAATACTGTTCAGTATACCGATTTCATCCCAGCGAACACAAACCTTTTAAATATCGGGCTATATATATACAGGGTGAACATTATAATATAATGTTGTATAAGTATTGACACAATATCGTAATTATTGTTAGTTTGTTTGTTTTTTTTTTTTTTGGAGTTTTTTATAAAACAAAAACCCCATATTATTCTTATCGCAACATACTTATTGACCCTGTGGAATACTAGGTCTGAAAAGTGTTATGTGATTTGTTTAGATTTTGTGAGCCAAATAATGCCGAAGGTGACCCACTTTTTCTTCATACAGTATTCAATGGATCCTTCAGATATTAAACACATTATTTGGGCTCTCGTTCAAAGGGGTCAGGGTCGTTCAACCAAGGCTGGTCGGGCACCATCCTTTAATATGACATTGGCCTATGAGAAGGAACTAAATTTTACAAATTTGGTCATTTCGGATTCAGTCATTTTAATGAAGCTGATGAGCAGCAAATTAATTAATATTTTGCTATGCCCATTTATGTCAAGAGGAATTCTTGAGAATTTGAAACAGGATTTCGTAATTTATGTTTATAATGTGTGGGGCACTGCGGTTGGTGGGTGTGTGGGGGGAGGGCGGGGTGTTTTATTACCCGGGACAGCGGCGTACTGTGGCCTCTCCCACCCGAGGGCTGCAGAAAAGGTAAATTGTGCCGCCTCCTTCATCAACAGCCCGAAAAGGTTGACCCAATTGTTTTTGATTGTTTGAAAAAAAAAAAATTAGGCGCTAGCGACCATAAGAAAAAAATGTTGATGTATAGTTCCATGCATTGGTTTCACGACTTTTTAAGAATTTGTTCGCTCTTTTTCTTTAATAATTATTTTACCGCCCTTCTTCTTCCTCCGCCCCTCTCCCCCCCCCACCCCCCGAAAAATACGCGCATGTCGGGAGGTCTCAATTTCAACTTTTACAAAGTTTGTAGTTTCCTAGACTACGTGTATAGTTGCTAACTCTGCACCAATTTTTTTTCAGGATTCAGTGACACTTCCATTGCTGTTATCAGCATGTCGTGTGTTATAGTAGTTGTGGTCGGTCTGGCGGCCATATTGGTTTTTCTGCGCATGTTACTTACCGCATCACGTGGGATAAAAACATCTGGTATAAATGATCCACAAACGTCACCATTCAGTAATACGCCGAGAAGCAGGGCGTATTATTATAACGGACGCGTAAACCTATACCCAGGGATTTAGCCATTAATGCTATAAAGTAAGTATGCTAACCTTTTCCAATTAAAGAGTTTTGGGAAAAGATTTGAGGACATTGAATCCCGATCATTGTACGAAATAAGGAGTGGTACCATGCAAAATTGGAAAATATCAATTACCTGGGGCTATATTTTGTTATTATTATCGTTTTCTTCATTACGGTTAATTTAAACATCTAACTACCTACTTTATTTATCCATATTCTGGCACTTGCTATTCCATTTTATTTTCACTCTAAATTGAAGCTAGTTTGCAAAATAAGAGGTCCGAAATTTCAGAGCGATATGCTTGTTTATTCTAACAGCCATTGTGCGGACGCGATTGTAATCATGTAGCCGCTTTTAGATCAAACAATTGCGCATGTCGATGCTTTCTCCTTTCCCTTTACCCCTTTTCCTTTCGTTTTTCCTTTCCTTCCTTCTTTCTTTTCTTTCTTTATTTCTTTCTTTTTTCTTTCTTTCTTTCTTTCTTTCTTTCTTTCTTTCTTTCTTTCTTTCTTTCTTTCTTTCTTTCTTTCTTTCTTTCTTTCTTTCTTTTCTTTCTTTCTTTCTTTCTTTCTTTCTTTCTTTCTTTCTTTCTTTCTTTCTTTCTTTTTCTTTCTTTCTTTCTTTCTTTCTTTCTTTCTTTCTTTCTTTCTTTCTTTCTTTCTTTCTTTCTTTCTTTCTTTCTTTCTTTCTTTCTTTCTTTCTTTCTTTCTTTCTTTCTTCCTTTCTTTCTTTCTTTCTTTCTTTCTTTCTTTCTTTCTTTACTAACTTACGCCCGTCTGGAATCAAGACATTAAAAAACCCATATGGTAACCTTCAACACCATTAGAACATTTATCCCAATAACCTCAGAACCCTCAAAGTCACTATGCTTATTGCTA